>NC_080041.1:114113421-114284659 GCF_012489685.1 Lotus japonicus | reverse complement strand
AAATTTGAACTTGATATCTTGCTCAAGCATAGGCATTATTCATTTCGACATAAAATTAAATACAGACTTGTTCCGATGCACTGATTTTTTGATTCGGTGCCTAATCGGTACTATGTTACGGTACCAATATGAAGTTTTCAAAAGCTTAAATACTTAAATTATTAAGGAATCTTGGTCATGGCTTAAGTCGTGATTGTCTGGGATATGAAAGTGTTTCTATTTACTATTTGGTTAGACCTAACCGAATTCTAATATGGCATTAAAGGCGGCTCCTATCCAGTGATCTGTGGGTTATGGGCCACCATGCTTTCATTGTGAAACTCTAATTTTAATAGCTCATAAATTGTCTTCATAACCGATTTGGACCTTGTAAATGTTATTCTCATGAATTTCCTCTATTGTTTTGAAAGGGCTCAATTGATGCAAACACATAGCTCATGCCTCTAGATCAAAGGTATGGAGAGCAAGGCTTTGTATCTTGTGTTAATGCATTACAAGACTTGTCACATGCAAATCTGGCACACTGCACAACGTATTAGAAAAAGGAAGTTTATTAGAGGGGAAAGAAGGAAGTTCTATAAGAGGAGATAGTATAGCCTTTTAAAGAGAAAACTTAAATTTCTCTTATTTAGTATGCAGATGGAGATCATTGAGCAAGTGGATTTTCACTCGAGCAGTTCTTCCATCTGTGTTTGGTGCATAGTTTGATAACTAATAAAAGTTTTGCTTGCTCAAGTTCTCTAAACATACCTTTATATACCCTCTTAATACTATGTATGCCTCATACTGTTATTCAATAGAAGTATGTAATGTTTCAGATCTCCCTTTACTTTTTTCTATGCTTGTGTGGAAGACTTTGCAGATGATAAATATGATTCTAATAATGATATTTAGATGATGAGGTTTCATAAGGTGGACACTTATTTCGTTTATTTTATGTGCACCACTTCTCTGTACAAGCATGTTTTTATTTTTGTTCGGGGTTTCTTGAACATAATCGCAATCTTAACGATTGTAGGTGATTGAGAAACTAATTATTTGAACAATAACAAGTTTTTAAGAGCTTTTGGATTATCTGTCAGTAATGTATATATATAATGGCTTAAAAGCACATTTGGTCTCCCACTAATTTCAATTGTGCAAAACGAGTCCTTAAACTTTTTTTAGCAAGCTGAGTCCCCGGCCACTTTTATGCCGTTAGTGACGTTGGTCCTTATATCATTTTCCGTCCAAAAACTAACGATTTGGGGAACCAAAAGTGCAATTAAATAAAAAATATGGAAAAGCAGTTGTTCTTCATTTTTTCCAGAAATAACATGATTTCATCTTCCTCCTCTTCATCTTCGTCATCTTCAAACCTAACAACCCAAAAAAATAAATTGAGAGAGTGAGCACCCAAAACTCCAACACCCACAAAACTCTCTCTGAGTTTGAAGCAACAGAGTATAAAATTCATTTTCCTTCACCAAAATCTCACTCTCTCTCCCTATGAGGATCCGCAAGAACGCCAAGCTTGTAGAGGAGAATAGGGGAAAGCTTGGTGTTCTTGCGGATCCTCATAGGGAGAGGGAGTGAGATTTTGGTGAATGGAAATGAATTTTATACTTTGTTGCTTGGTGTTCTTGCGGATCCTTAGAGAAAGTGTGTTTGTGTGTGTTGGAGTTTTGGGTGCTCACTCTCTCATTTTATTTTTCTGGGTTGTTAGCTTTGAAGATGATGATGATGAAGAGAAAGAAGATGAATATCATGTTATTTCTGGGGAAAAATGAAGGATAACTGATTTTCTATTTTTTTTTATTTTTTTGTTTAATTGCATTTATGGTCTAGCAAATCGTTAGTTTTTTGATGAAAAATGGTATAAGGAGCAACATCACTAAAGGCGTAAACGTGGGGGACCCATCTTGCTAAAAAAAATAGTTTAAGGATTCGTTATGCACATTTGAAATTCGTGGGGGACCAAATGTACTTTTAAGCCACATATAATTGGACTTGCTGGTTTAGTTACCTCTATTTCACAAGACTCAAATTTTAAGAAAACTAATTAGAGGTGTAGCATGTTCATCAACCCAACAACAACATTAACAAAGCAACTTAGTATAAAATTTAAGTTCAGAAATTTTTCTAAGAATTAAGACTCATCTTAGTAACTCATCTAGGGTTGACGTGACGTGAGTAATGAAAAATGAAATAACAATTTTATATTTCATGTCCTTAGTGTTGAACCTCATGATTTAATTAGCATGATAGTAGTCCATGATGAACATGACATATTCCTTATCCATAAAATGGATTTTAAGTGCATCAAGTAAAGTCTCAACATCATTAACATCAAAATGTGCATCAAGTCCCCCATAGGTAACGAAGAGATGAAGGTCATGAGAACTGTTGAAAATGTTACAGGTTTAAGCGTTCACTTCTCCATAATGCATAATATTGAAATTTTGTTTGCACATAATTGAATTTTCTCAGAATGTCACGTTTATCAATTTCAAAAATGCTAATTTATAGATAACATTAAATATCATAGTAGAAGCACGCTTGATAAGTTATTAAAGTAATTGATTTGATAACATAGTGAGTTAAGAATTTAGATGGAAAAATCTTACTTTTGAGCCAAGCAAACCACATTCTTTATTGATGACGGCTGAGGTTCATTCAATAAGAAGAAAGCAACAGTTGAAAAATTGAGGCACTAGTTTACACCCGAGTAGGATATTTAGTCAAAGATGTTATTTTTTAGAAAAATGTGTCCAGTCACTCAAAACCTTAGTTAAGAAATCGCAGAGTTTGGCTGAAGATTTAAACTACTAAAGTTCACTAACCGGTATAACTTGTCTATGTCTTCAGTCAAAGTATATTATTTTTAATAAGGTTTTGAATGATTGTGTACATCTTTCTAAAAATAAATAAATTTAAATTTATTTATTGAATGTCCTACTCAGGTGAAAACATATGTCTCAATTCTTTAACTCTTGATTTCTTCTTGTTGATTGAACCTCAGTCGTCATCAAGAAAGAATATGGTTCACTTGGATCAGAGTAAAATTTCGCCATCTAGCTATATAACTCAATACTCGTGTCGTCCAATCAATTACTTTTATATCTAATCAATCAAGTTTTATACTATGATGTTTAATGTTATGTATGGATTACCATTTTTAAAAGTCTCAAACATTAGATTCATAAAAAATTCAATTATATGAGACTAGAATATAATATATGCATTATGGAGAAATAAAGCCACCAATCTATAGCATTTCCAACATTGCTCGTGATGTCCTTCTCTTCAATAACTATGGGGTCATGATGCACATTTTGATATTTGTGATGTTGAGACATTACTTGATGCACTCAAGATCCCTGATATGGATAAGATAAGGGTCATGCCCATAAAGGACTATACTCATACAAATTAAATCATGGTGTTCAACCCTAAACACATGGAGTATAAAATTGTTATTTCAATGTTTTAATTGTTACGTCAACACTTGATGGGAAATACCTTCAAATTTCCTACCATAACTACATTTTAATAAAATATTATTTATTTATGTTAATTTATATAGATATATAATATATAAATTTAGTTTATTACATCTTTTGTCTTTATCATGTACTTTCTTTCATTTACTATCGTGCATTTGATATGTTTCTTATTAAAAAAAAGAGATGAAAATGAGCCTATAGCTATTAAAAGGTGAAACTTGAAATCTTTCCTAAACTTAAAGTCTGAGTCTAACATGGTGGTTTGATGTGAACAATTTTCAAGGTATGGCCCAACTTTTTCAAATGAACTTTTAACCTATAACCTTGCACATACACAAAAGTTAAATTTATTAGTTAAAAAAATTATTGCAAATTTATACTTTCAATTTAGTAAGATGATATCCAATAAAATACTAAAATATGATTGAATATTTGTTTTCAACTTGTTTACACTATAATTATATAGTTATCAAACTCTGTAAAAATAGTATTATGTGCATTTAAAATTCAAAACTTAATTTCTACAAAATAATGTAACTTAATAAATAACTAAGTGATGAATCCTTGCTAGGTAAATTTTACTAATATTTATAGATATATCTAGATACATATGATTTAATTTTATTATGATTTTATCTTTCTAAAGTAGCATTTTATATATTAAGGTGTGTATGTTAGATTTTTTATCACTAGATGTGAAAGTATGCTTAAATGGAGTTTCAAAAGTTAAAGCTTGACATATTACCAAAATATAAAGTCTGAAACTAACTTATTCCCTTCATGTCGGCCATTTTCAATAAATGATCCAATTTTATAAATTAATTTTCAAACCTTGGTAGGTAATGTTGCACAAGAAAATAATCGATTAAGGTAGAAAGTTTTGACTAAACATTTTGTATTTATTCCACATTTATAATTTTTATCTAATAAATGTTAAAAACTTCCATTTTTCTTTATAATCCTATGAAATAATACATCAAAGACAAATTATTTTTAAATCCAATAACAAACTTTCTTTCAAAGCCCAATTTGTAAAATATATTTAAATGTGCCATGGGTTTTTGTTTAAATTTCTGTTAATGTGCTCAAACCTGCTTGTACTAGTTTATCTATGCACTTGTTAGTAAATGTTAAATATTTAAATCACTTCAACGGTAAATATCACTAATATTTTGAAGAAAGTTTTGATCAAATACTTAAACAATGCCGTAATTTATTAAAAATAATATAATATCATTCAGATGTCATTAAATAATTTTGAAAAGTCATTGCATGATTATAGAAATAATTAAAATTACTAATAATAATTATGTATTAAATATAATATTTATCTTAACTAAGTTTAATATTTAAAATTTTAATATTTAAGGCATTTGAGGATAGAAAATTTTAAGTTTTTCAACTTAATTAATAATTAAAAAGTATTTCAAACAAATAAATTTTACTACACGTGTTTCCTTGTGGACTGGGCGAGACCCTAGAGGGCAACGCCCAGCATGTATCCCGCCCTGAGGCGGGGCCCTGGCCTTCAGTTGGGCCTCGACCTCGGAGGCCCAATTGGCCCAATAGGTAGTACCCAAGCTCTATAAATAGGAGGTAGTTATCAATTGGAGGGGACTTTTGGCTCATTTGATGAAATAACACTTGAAATTCAGCACTCTCTCTCATTCTCACTCTCTCTTGGCACAATCCCTCTACCTCTAGGTTCTATGCCTCTCTTCAATGTCCATTCCTAGAACATTTGGCGCCGTCTGTGGGGACCGAACCCCTCCCATTCACGTGGATTGATTGTGCATGAAGTTACCTCTGATTGTGATTAGGCAATTCTCTAGTTTTCTGATTTTAATTCTGTGACTAGTGTTGGTTCTCCGATCGAGTTTGCATCGTTTCTGGTTTGGATGGAGACTCGACGCAGGAGGCAGCATCATTCACCAATGCGACAGCGGATTTCGCCGCCTCGGCGGCCTCATCGTGTGGACCTGGATTCTCCGGTACGAACGACAGGAGTACAGTCACCTTCTCCTCTTCCATCACCACCACCTCCTCCATCGCCTTCACAGGTGGGATCTCTGGAGCGCTCACCAGAGAATTCACCTGCTCCGGAACAACAGCCGGCGGTGACACAGGAGCAATGGCGCCATTTGATGCGCAGTATTGACAACATCCAGCAGCGGAATGAGCATCTACAGGCTCAGTTAGATTTCTACCGTCGCGAGCAGCGAGATGATGGAAGCAGAGAAGCAGACTCCGTGGCTGAGTTCCGTCCGTTCTCGGAAGATGTTGAGAATGTGGCGATTCCGGATAACATGAAAACGTTAGTTCTGGATTCTTACAGCGGAGATTCCGATCCGAAAGATCATCTTCTGTATTTTAATACGAAGATGGTGATAATTGCGGCGTCAGATGCGGTGAAGTGCAGGATGTTTCCATCGACGTTCAAATCGACGGCGATGGCGTGGTTCACAACTTTGCCGCGTGGATCGATTTCAAATTTCAGAGACTTCTCATCCAAGTTTCTAGTGCAATTCTCGGCAAACAAGAATCAGCCGGTGACAATCAATGACCTATATAATATTCGCCAGCAGGAAGGGGAGTCACTGAAAGAGTACATGGCAAGGTATAGCGCGGCGTCGGTAAAGGTAGAGGACGAGGAGCCTCGAGCTTGTGCTTTAGCATTTAAAAACGGTTTGCTGCCGGGAGGGTTGAACAGCAAATTGACACGTAAGCCGGCGCGCTCGATGGGAGAAATGCGTGCTCGTGCCAGCACTTATATTCTCGACGAGGAGGACGACGCTTTCAAAAGAAAGCGCGCGAAGTTGGAAAAGGGCGACACGTCGCCCAAACGCGTGAAAAAAGATAGGAGCGGCGAAGATAAGGGGGAAGGCAAACAGCAGAGGCCGGGTAAGGGGAAGTCGGTATTCAAACCGACTAAGGAACAGTTGTATCCACGGCGCGATGATTATGAACAACGTCGGCCTTGGCAATCTAAGTCTCATCGCCAGCGGGAGGAAACTGATATGGTGATGAACACAGATGTATCGGATACGCTCCGAGGGGCAAGCGACGCAAATCTAGTGGATGAGCCGGAGGCCCCAAAGTATCAGCCACGGGACGCCAATCCCAAGAAGTGGTGCGAGTTCCACCGGTCCGCCGGGCATGATACGGATGACTGTTGGACTTTGCAGCGGGAGATTGACAAGTTGATTCGGGCGGGATATCAAGGAAATCGTCAAGGCCAGTGGCGCAATGGAGGCGATCAAAACAAAGCGCACAAGCGGGAGGAGGAGCGAGCGGACACTAAGGGCAAGAAAAAGCAAGAATCAGCGGCTATCGCCACAAAAGGGGCTGATGACACGTTCGCTCGACACTCAGGACCGCCCGTCGGGACCATCAACACCATCGCCGGGGGATTTGGCGGCGGTGGCGACACTCACGCGGCGCGTAAACGCCATGTTCGTGCCGTAAATTCCGTTCATGAGGTCGCTTTTGGATTCGTACACCCTGACATAACAATCTCGATGGCGGACTTTGAGGGGATAAAGCCTCATAAGGACGACCCGATTGTGGTGCAGTTAAGGATGAACAGTTTCAACATTAGAAGGGTACTCCTGGATCAGGGTAGTTCGGCTGATATTATCTATGGTGATGCATTTGACAAGTTGGGACTAACTGACAATGATCTAACTCCATACGCGGGAACCTTGGTAGGTTTCGCGGGGGAGCAAGTAATGGTGCGGGGATACATTGATCTAGACACAATATTTGGGGAAGACGAGTGTGCTAGGGTTTTGAAGGTAAGGTATCTGGTTCTCCAGGTGGTAGCATCCTACAATGTCATCATTGGGCGAAATACGTTGAATCGCCTTTGTGCTGTAATTTCGACAGCCCACTTGGCGGTCAAGTATCCGCTAAGCAGTGGAAAGGTGGGAAAGCTGAAAGTGGACCAGAAGATGGCGAGGGAGTGTTACAATAATTGCCTTAACTTGTACGGCAAGAAGAGTGCGTTGGTTGGTCATAGATGTTATGAAATCGAAGCTTCGGATGAAAATCTTGATCCCCGGGGCGAGGGGCGAGTAAATAGGCCCACGCCAATTGAGGAAACGAAGGCGCTAAAGTTTGGCGATCGCACTTTGAAGATTGGGACCAGACTGACGGAAGAGCAGGAGACGCGCCTGACAAAACTGCTTGGGGAGAACTTAGACTTGTTTGCTTGGAGCTGCAAAGACATGCCTGGAATTAATCCAAATTTCATATGCCATCGGTCAGCATTGAATCCAAGTGTCAAGCCAGTTTCACAACTTAGGAGGCGCTTGGGTGGCGACAAAGGGAAGGCGGTGCAACAGGAGGTCGACAAGTTGTTGGCGGCAGAGTTCATCAGGGAAGTGAAGTATCCGACGTGGTTGGCAAACGTCGTAATGGTGAAGAAGGCGAACGGGAAATGGCGAATGTGTGTAGATTACACAGACTTAAACAAAGCATGTCCAAAAGATTCGTATCCCCTTCCCAGCATCGATAGCCTTGTTGATGGTGCCTCGGGCAACGAACTGCTTAGCTTGATGGATGCTTATTCTGGCTATCATCAAATCCGCATGCACCCGGTAGACGAGGACAAAACGGCTTTTATGACTGCCAGAGTCAATTATTGCTATCGCACCATGCCGTTTGGACTAAAGAACGCTGGGGCTACCTACCAAAGATTGATGGATAGGGTTTTTGCTAAGCAGGTGGGAAGAAACATGGAGGTTTACGTTGATGACATGATTGTTAAATCAGTACGAGGTTTAGACCATCATCAAGATCTGGAGGAAGCATTTGGCGAAATAAGGAAGCACAGTATGCGCCTCAATCCGGAGAAATGCTCTTTTGGTGTTCAAGGGGGCAAGTTTTTGGGATTCATGATCACATCCAGAGGAATCGAGATAAACCCAGAAAAATGCAAGGCGATTCAGCAGATGAAAAGCCCTTCCAATGTGAAAGAGGTCCAACGTTTGACGGGGCGAATAGCAGCTTTATCTCGGTTTCTTCCCAAGTCTGGTGACAGATCTTTTCCTTTTTTCAAGTGTCTTCGCAAGAATGTCGTATTCGAGTGGACGGCGGAGTGTGAGGAAGCTTTCGTTCGCCTCAAGGAACTCCTATCGTCACCGCCGATCTTGTCGAAACCAATACAGGGACACCCGCTGCATTTGTATTTTGCTGTGAGCGATAGTGCTCTGAGTTCTGTGATGTTGCAGGAGATAGATGGCGAGCATCGAATTGTTTATTTTGTTAGTCACACACTCCAGGGCGCGGAGGTCAGATATCAGAAAATTGAGAAGGCGGCGCTGGCGGTCCTCGTCACCGCCCGGCGGTTGAGACCTTATTTTCAGAGTTTTCCCGTGATGGTGCGGACGGATTTGCCCTTGAGGCAAGTATTACAAAAACCGGATTTATCAGGTAGATTGGTCGCCTGGTCGGTTGAATTGTCAGAGTATGGTTTGCAATACGATAAGCGGGGCACGGTTGGTGCGCAGTCACTAGCTGACTTTGTGGTCGAGTTGACTCCAGATCGGTTTGAAAGAGTGGACACTCAGTGGACTCTCTTCGTGGATGGATCCTCCAATAGTAGTGGCAGCGGCGCGGGAGTAACGTTAGAAGGGCCGGGGGAACTAGTGTTGGAGCAATCCCTGAAATTCGAGTTCAAAGCAACGAACAACCAAGCAGAATATGAAGCTCTCATCGCCGGATTGAAGTTGGCGCGGGAAGTGAAGATCAGGAGTTTGTTGATAAGAACGGACTCACAATTGGTGGAGAACCAAGTGAAGGGAACTTTCCAGGTCAAAGATCCTAATCTGATCAAGTACCTTGAGCGGGTACGGTATTTGATGACACTCTTTCAAGAGGTCGTGGTAGAGTACGTTCCTCGGGCAGAAAATCAGCGGGCGGACGCGCTAGCCAAACTGGCGAGCACGCGGAAGCCCGGCAATAACAAAAGTGTGATTCAGGAAACGCTGGCGTACCCAAGCATCGAAGGCGAGCTCATGTCCTGCGTAAACAGAGGGAGAACATGGATGGATCCCATAATATCTATCTTGGCGGGGGACCCGGCAGAAGTGGAGCAATGCACGAAGGAGCAGCAGCGGGAGGCGAGTCACTATACTCTCATTGACGGACACTTGTATCGCCGTGGTTTCTCGACGCCATTGTTGAAATGTGTATCGCCAGAGAAGTACGAAGCGATAATGTCTGAAGTACATGAAGGAGTGTGCGCGAGCCACATCGGGGGAAGGTCTTTGGCTTGCAAAGTGTTGAGGGCAGGTTTTTACTGGCCCACCCTCAGGAAAGATTGTATGGACTTCGCGAAGCAGTGCAAGGAGTGTCAAGTGTTCGCAGATTTGTCTAAGGCACCGCCAAAGGAGTTGGTAACGATGAGCGCCCCGTGGCCTTTCGCCATGTGGGGTGTGGACTTAGTTGGACCTTTCCCGACCGCCAGGGCACAAATGAAGTTTATATTGGTGGCGGTGGACTACTTCACTAAGTGGATTGAGGCTGAACCCTTGGCCAAGATTACTTCTGCAAAGATAGTCAATTTCTACTGGAAGCGTATTGTTTGCAGGTTCGGGATCCCAAGGGCGATCGTATCTGACAATGGGACCCAGTTTTCAAGCAGTCAAACAAGGGAGTTCTGCAAGGAAATGGGCATACAGATGAGGTTCGCCTCTGTTGAGCATCCGCAGACGAACGGGCAGGTGGAATCTGCAAACAGGGTAATCCTACGAGGACTAAGACGACGGCTCGCGGAGGCTAAGGGAGCTTGGTTGGATGAACTTCCGGCGGTGCTGTGGTCGTACAACACCACCGAGCAATCCACTACAAGGGAAACCCCCTTTAGAATGACCTATGGGGTAGATGCCATGTTGCCGGTGGAGATTAACAACTTTACATGGCGGACTCGACCAGGTTTTGAAGAGGAAAATGAGGCCAACATGGCGGTGGAGCTGGACCTTTTGTCGGAAACGCGCGACGAGGCGCACATTCGGGAAACAGCGATGAAGCAGCGCGTGGCGGCAAAGTTCAACAGCAGGGTTCGCGTCCGAGATATGCAGGTTGGCGACCTGGTCCTCAAGTGGCGATCGGGAGCCCCGGGGAACAAGCTTACTCCCAACTGGGAAGGGCCCTACCGCATTATTAAAGTTCTTGGTAATGGGGCCTATCACTTAGAAGAGCTTGATGGGAGGCGGTTACCTCGATCGTTCAATGGTTTGAGCTTGCGCTACTTTTATAGTTGATTGCAGGCGAGAAAGTGAACAAGTCGGAATCGCCGGAGCCAGATATCTTTAAGATTTTCCGAAGTGTTTTCAAATTGTCCAATGTACTGCAACGACAAATCAATAAAATAAGACGAAAATTCACGAAATTCGTGTCCAAAAAAAATTCCAGGGATTCCCTGACGATCGGAATTGCCGATCGACATAAAGAATTACGGCGATCACTAAGTGGGACAAGCTTGATCCCCAAAGGGGCTTGCTGGAACCCTGAAGGTTGTGGCGATTCCACAAATGGCCTTTGACGCCTGGGAATCACCCTCCGGAAAGTCTGACGTGATCGCCGGTCCCGTAAACGATGTGCTGGGTAAGTCTCGCCAGAATACGACGAGCGCCGTTAACTAGGCAAAAGTCTTGGGACCCCCAAATGGCCATTGGGATCCAAGCATTGTAAGCCCCGAGCGGGCAAAGCCCCGGGCGAAGTCCTCGAGAATGGAGGCCGTTTCTTCCTATTAGGGAAAAAACGTCTAAAGTCTTGGTGGTGGAATACCAAGCAACAAGTCCTAGTTAAAATTAACGCACGAAATCGTTAGGCGTAATTCAATCATATGACGCGTGAAAAATAGCGCAAGATATAAGGTCGGCGAATGAATAGGAGGGAAGGCGAGGCGAGTATTCCAATATGACTTACAACATATCCAACGGCGATATAAAAAGCTATGGCGAAAGGTTGCTTAAACATAGACGAATGGCGGAAAAGTACACTACAAGGTGACAGTAAAAGATAAAAGTAATGTTAAAAATTACATTATTCATTGTTTTCTTTCTCCTGTTCTTCTTCTTCCTCTTCTTCTTCAGTCGCTGTCCAGAGGTTTTGGTCAATCAGGGGAGGATCGTCGGGACCAACCAGTCCTGCGGCGGTTATCTCTTTCATTACTCCCATGGCGCTAAAGTCAAAGTTCGGGTACAAATGTTGGGCCTGGTCTTTGGCGAGGTAGAAACCGCGCTCGCGGTTGTCAAGGGCGATGTCAGCGGCTTGTTCCCTCGCCTCAATGGCTTTGGCCTTCTCCGTCGCCAGCTCGTCCTCTAGACTTTTGATCTTTGCTAGTTGGGAAGCAATTTCAGCATCTTTCGTGGCGAGGGCCTCGGCATGAGTTTCAGTCGCTTTCTTGATCTCCTCGGACGTAGCCTGCATCACCGCCTCCATGTCAGATTTCGCCAAGGCCAAGGACTCCGCAGACTTTTTCTCTTGCTCTGCCAACGCCTTTTTCACTAACTCCAGCTCAGCGCACAGTATGGCAAGCTCTGACTCCTTAGCAATCAGCGCCTCGCCTCGGGCGATCAAGTCCTTCTCAGCTTGCTCTTTTTCCTTCTTGCAAGCTTGAAGGCTTGCATCAAGCTCATCTGCTTCTTCCTTCATCAGCGCCAGCTGATCCTCCAGCTCGCCGATTTTAATCCCCGCCGTGCCAATCATTTTGTCGGCATAGACTTTGTCTTTTCCTGCTTGCGTCGCCAGTTTGTCGAAACGTTTTTCCCAAGCAGCGGCGGCTTCTTGATGCTTAGCACTTTCGGCCTTCAACCGCTCAGCTTCAACGTTGGCGGCATTGAACTTCTCAAACGTGTGAGCAAAGATGCACCCAGCGCGTAGGAGGCAAGCAAGAGTCTCCTCCTTGGTGACATTCAGGCCCTGACCCAAAACTTCTTTTTCTATAACGTCACGGTTGAGACCAGCAAGTAAGAATTCTGAGGGTTCAATGGCGTTGGGGAGCATATTATAGTAGCTTGAAGAACCGACCTCAGGAGCAGGGGCTTGTTCAATTTGAGCTGCTTCAGAGGTAGTGGCAGCGCCAGGACAGGATTTTTCCCCTTGATGAGGCGGGGAAGGCATGGAGCCCGCATCATGTGTTGAGGGCGGGCTAGGAGGCGCATCTTGTGTTGAGGGCGGGCTAGGAGGCGCATCTTGGCGAGGAGGAGACTTTGGGGTTTCATTTTCTTTTTCCTTATCTCCAATAGGAGTGTCGGAAGATGCAGCAGCGGTCGCACCGGCGGAGGCAGGAGAAGAAGCCGGTACGACGGTTGGCTCGGTAGCTGCGGCGACAGAGGCTTCAGCGACATTTTTGCCTTCAGGCGCAGCAGCAGTGGTGGGCTGAGCGCCAGGATTGGATGTGCCGGCGTTGGAGGAGGCTTTGGTCAATCTTCTCCTCTTGGGAGCTTTGGTGCTCTCGGCTTGGTTCTCAGCACCGCCCCGTTTTTTCGCATCGCCCTCAGTGTTGAATTTTGGGGAAAAGCGAGCCATTCTCCTCTCGCGGGCCTTCAGGAGCTCGGCGTTCGTGAAATTCATATCTTCTGTAACAAATAAAAAAAAAAACACGATCAGTAATAACATAGGAGTCGAGAAGGGAAATGTCAATAATAAAAGTGAGCTATGGGCAACCTAAGTATTTGGGAGTTCTTGAGAGGTCAGCGCCCTCAAGGACTGTTGTGCAGTCAAGGATGGGAAGTGGGGCAAGGAGATTGAGAAAGGCTTTATCGTTGGCGGACAAGGAATCCTCTGAAGGATCGGTGATCCCGTTGGGCTTCTCTGTCCAGTAAAGAGGAAAGAGGGCGGTCCCGTCTCTGAGGGTGAATGCTTCTGGGTAGGCGGGATGAACCGCCACACGGAAGTACTTTCGTGCGAAAGAGGACTTCGCGTTACTTTTGTGGGGATGCAAACACTTCCGGCCGGCTCGGGCCTTCAAGGAAATCCATCCTTTGTTTTTGATGGACTTGGGGTCGACGTCGTAAAGGTAGAAGAAACTGGTGGGGGATGGGGCGATGCCGACAGCGGCGCTTAGGATTTCAAAACATCGAATGAAGGCCCAGGCGTTAGGGTGGAGTTGACAGGGAGCCGCGTTGATGTCGCGGAGGACGGTTTGGACAAAGGGCGAGAAAGGAAGCCTGATTCCAAGCTCGCTAAACATGTATTCGTACGCAAAGAAAAAATGGGATCTCTTTACGTCGCCGTCTGGCTTGTGAAGCCAGGGGCGATCCCCGGGACTGCAAACCCAGATCCTGAGTTTGGCGTTAAACTCATCGTCATTGGACAAGCCACCCAGGGAGTTCACGAATTGCACAATGGGATCGCTATCTTGGAAGATGGAAGGTTGATCTATAGCCTCGTGTTTGGGGGCTACTTGGACTGGAAGGGGCAGAGTGGCGTAGGTTTGTAGTCGGTGAGCTGGGATCTCCGGAACCTCTAAACGGAGGCCGCCGGCAGCGGTGGAGTCAGGGTCGCTTTCGGAGGAGGAAGAAGAGTGATTAGGGGAGGTAGGGTTTGAAGCCATTTTTAGAAGGCAGTGAAGTGAAAGAAAAGAAAAGATCAGTATGTGTGCGATGTAAAGATAAGGACAGTGGGACTCACCGGAGTAGGATGTGAAGAGTGGGTAGCGGAAAGGGTGATAAGCGACGGCTCCGTAGCGGAAGTGGGCAGAAGGAGTTTGGTAAGCGATTAGGGAAGTGAAGAGGGGTCTTGGAAAGGGATGACAGTGGGGAAGAAGGGTTTTTATAGGAGAAGGGGAGAAGCTGGAGGGGTGACGCGTGTTGGACGCGTGTGGAAGGTTGGAAGTCATGGTGGTTTTGGGGAGGTGGGTCGCGTGCAAAGGGGAGTTACTGCGCACGATGGGACGGTTATGAAAGGTGAAGTGACGGTTCCGGAGAAAGAGGGAAATTGATGTAACCAACACATCACGTGGGGCAGCCACGTGAGGCAGATAGAAATTTGAAAGGGTTTTAAAATAAGGGAAGGCGCGAAAAGCCTCGCCACTATAAGGATCAAACGCCATCGCCTGACGATTGACACCAACAACGAAGTTCGGTCACTCATCGGGGTCACCGCCAGTCAATGATTGAATGATCGGCACATGACCCATGCCTGCCACCTTTCCCGCCGGCGAGAGATCATACACCTGCTCCAACTTGTCACCAATACAAAGTAGTCGTTCTCGCCGCTTGCGGACTTGTGGACTTGCCAGCTTGGTTTGCTCGTCAAGTCAGTGGACTGGGTAACTGAAAATGCTAGTTTCCTTTTGCTCACGCCATGTTGGCGGTATAGTTAACTTCTCTTTTCTCAAGCCATGTTGGCAGTGTAGATTCCGGTGTACAAACAGCATTTAAAAGACACCCTTAGCTCTCGTACCTCGAGCTCGGTGTCTTGTGGACTAGTGGACTGGGCGAGACCCTAGAGGGGCAACGCCCAGCATGTATCCCGCCCTGAGGCGGGGCCCTGGCCTTCAGTTGGGCCTCGACCTCGGAGGCCCAATTGGCCCAATAGGTAGTACCCAAGCTCTATAAATAGGAGGTAGTTATCAATTGGAGGGGACTTTTGGCTCATTTGATGAAATAACACTTGAAATTCAGCACTCTCTCTCATTCTCACTCTCTCTTGGCACAATCCCTCTACCTCTAGGTTCTATGCCTCTCTTCAATGTCCATTCCTAGAACACCTTGGCTTTGTCCTTTTAAGTTGTGGTAAATAAGGTAAACATATAATTCATGCTATTTTTATAGTAAAATATTCTTTTTTTTTTCATTTCATACCATTTATCTATTATAGTAATTACATTTTCTCTCACATTAAATTAATTATTTATTATAGATATAATTGGTAAGAAATATTTTTAATTGCATACTAATATTCAGATCAATCCTTTAATAGGAATTACTCATTCATTGATTGATTGAAATAAATAATTTGATTAATTGAATGCATTAAGTAAATGATTTAATGTACATGACTGAATGCTACTTTTTGTTCAAAAATGATTATTTTGAAAATAATGTTACTGTAGAATTTTTACTGTTCAGATACATCAGAAAAATAAAACTTCTTTTGCTCACAGTAAATGCTTATACTCCTCTAAAACGCATAACAAGGGCATGGTCACAAAGAAAAAAATTCAAAAAATTAAAGGAAAACATCAATGAGCATAGAAAGATTTCAAAAGGGTATTCTAAAACGCAAGCGCGAGCCAAATCCAACTACAACCATTATAATTAATAGAATATCAGAAACTTCAAAGTAATTATTTTGATCAAGAACCCCCAAATTTTAGACCTTATGTCTTAGTTAAGAGGGGAACGAACCTGAGTCCCTTCATCGAGAACCATAACCAAAAGCAAATTGAGACTATAGCTCCCCAAAGATCAACACTTCCTTGCTGGACTTCTGGCATGAATGGACAAGACAGATCAAGAAAAAAAAAACTAAGAAAGCATTCAATCAAAGTTGAAGCAAATGAAAAGGTGAAGACTTTACCTGTAACTTAATTTTTGTCGGGATCCATAGATCTTGAGAGATCCAATTCGGATCTTTCATAAACCATAAAAAGAAAAGTGATGCGGAGATGACATAAGATGGATTCAGCAAGTTCAAAGGACCCCCAAGATGAAAGCTTTTGGAGAAATGAGTGAGCTGAATGCAAAGAATATGAGGAGACGAGTTCAAATATGTGATTGCATGTTATAAAAGATGAAGAAATGTGGTGTCTTTGTCGTGGTAAAGGTGGTAGCTATGGTGGATCGAGGAAGAAGATGAAAGCAAATGAAAAGGTGAAGACTTTACCCGCAACTTGAATTTTGTTGGGATCCTTAGATCTTGATAGATCCAATTCAGATCTTTCATAAACCAAAGAAGAAAAGTGATGCAGTGGATGACCTAAGGTGGAATCGACAAGTTCAAAGAACCCCCAAGATGAAAGCTTCTGGCGAATTGAGTGAGATGAATGTAAAGAGAATGATGAGGCGAGTTCAAATATGTGATTGCATGTTATAAAGGATGATGAAATGTGGTGGCTTTGTGGTGGTAAGGGTTAAAGCTATGGTGGATCGAGGAAGAAGATGAAAGCAAACAAAAAGGTGAAGACTTTACCTGTGACTTGAATTTTTTTGGGATCCGTAGATTTTGAGAGATCCAATTTAGATCCTTCATAAACTAAAGAAGAAAAGTGATGTAGTGGATGACATAAGGTGTATTCGACAAGTTCAAAGGAACCCCCCCAAGATGAAAGATTTTGGCGAAATAAGTGAGATGAATGTAAAGAGAATGAGGAGACGAGTTCAAATTTGTGATTGCATGTTATAAATGATGAAGAAATGTGGTGTCTTTGTGCTGGTAAAGGTGGTAGCTATGGTGGATCGAGGAAGAAGATGAAAGCAAATGAAAAGGTGAAGACTTTACCCGCAACTTGAATTTTATTGGGATCCTTAGATCTTGATAGATCCAATTCAGATCTTTCATAAAACAAAGAAGAAAAGTGATGCAGTGGATGACATAAGGTGGAATCGACAAGTTCAAAGAACCCCAAAGATGAAAGCTTTTGGCGAATTGAGTAAGATGAATGTAAATAGAATGAGGAGGCGAGTTCAAATATGTGATTGCATGTTATAAAGGATGAAGAAATGTGGTGGCTTTGTGGTGGTAAAGGTGAAAGCTATGGTGGATCGAGGAAGAAAATGAAGATGAAGTTAGATAAGAAAAGGCAGAGAAAGTTTGTAGAGAGAGAAAGTGATGTTGCAAAGTCGAAGTGGTAAGTGTGGGTGTATGAGTGATGATTTAAATGGAGGGGAAGAAAAATTTTTTTTTTTAATGTTACAGAAGGAAGTGTGAATCTCATGAGAGGTTGTAGTGTGAGGTGTCAAGAATTGACAGTTTCACAATACATGTGTCATGTTATGGATAAAAGAAGAAGTGAGGTGTCATGCTATGGAAGAAAGAAAGTTCTGTGTCGTTTTCTAAGTAGGAGAGGTTGTCATTGAAAAATAACATATGTGAGTGGGTCAGGGTGAAATATTAAGGTGGTGGCATTATTACAACCCTATAAATCCCAAGTAGGGCCTTTTAGTAATTATGAGTATATAAGGGTTCGTTTGGTGGACAAGATAAGGAAGGACATGATATGATAGTAATCATATTTTGTTGTTATCTGGTGTTTGTTGCGTCAGCAAGATTAGATAACACTATACTGTCTCTTATCCTATCATGTCATAATGTGTAAAAGTTATCCTGAGGGGGAAGTTATGATATAACTTATCTTGATAGGATAGGATAACAGTTATATATTCTCTTTTGGTATTGGAACTCCCAATTAATTTATTTCATTATATAATGATGTTAATTATTAAATAGAAAATTATTATTTTTAATTTAAGTAAAAATAAATAAAAAATTATTCATTAATAGTAAAATAGACTGCTCACATATAAACATTAATTTGTTAATAGTAATAAACTAATTTTCTATTATCATCCATTATTAAAATCATTTCTCTACTTATATAATAATTTAAACATAAAGTAATTTTGAGAAATTAATATTTTAATAATATTTATTTAATTTATTTAACCTCTATTATTAATTTATTATCACTTGTCACAACTAAGTTAAAAACAATTGATCGACTACATAATTTTAATTAAAATAGGGTCCCTTAAAAAAATAAGCTAATCAATAAAATAAATTTACTGATAGTTATTTTAAAACACACACACATATATATAAAAATATATATGCTCATTTTCTTGTTTCTTATGTTGTTGTCTTCTTGGTTTTCTCTTATTAAATGAATTGTTTTTGCCGGTTATAAATGGCTCCTAAACAACACAATTTTCCTACTTCTTCCGTTCCAGAAAGTTTGTTGTTTTGGACCTTCTTTCAATATTTCAAAATGTTTGTTGTTTTAGAAAGTCAATGCATTTTTTGCTAATTGTTTCCGCCTATACCCTCATTTGATACATTTTCTCTTACTTATCACCATTCATATTAACCAACCACAACTCTTCTCTATTGATTACATTCTTCTTTATCAATGTATAATTTAATAGTTTCACATCATACTAGTAAAATTAAATAAGGGCAATCTAGTCAAATATACTATCAATGATTGATTTCTTACTCTTTGTGCCACAACCTTAAACTACAAATTTTCTGGAACGGAGGGAGTACTTCTCAATCAGTACCTACACAAACTAGGGGCAAGAAGAATCCACCGACCTTCCCAATCACCATGGCATAATTTTTATGGAAGACACTAGTCAAGAATTTTGCAACAAGAACTCGGTGAAGTGGAAGATTGTCAATACCCGCTACTGCAATGATGAAAAGGTTGATACACATTTATGTATGATATTGTGGGGTGCAATAAATTTTTTAAACTCAAAAACTTGACCTTTGAGAGGGTCACTTCTGAGTTCTTGAGCACTATTAATGGAACTCAGCATGTAGGCCATGCGACAAGTCTTGGTGGCTGATGCACGTATATTTTTCATTATTTGTCCTATATTTTATTGAAATTCTAGTTCATGCACAGGACATATGTTATGCCAAATGTCTAGGACATTGTGCACAACGTACAACAGATAAATCACAAGTTCAACACAGTATTAAACCAGCAAAATAATAAAGAAGAACACAAAGAATTGATAACCCAGTTCGGTGCAACGTCACCTACGTTTGGAGGGCTTCAGACCGAGAAAGATAATCCGCTATTATAGAGAATCAAGTACAAAAATGTCTTAATTAAACAACCCCTGTTTACAGTCTTTCTACCTATTCCTACCAGTGGATTATTACTTAGGTCACCCCTTAAGTATGAGAACCCCCTCTCAACTAAAACAAACTAACTCTATGTCATATGATGATAAATGGAAGTAGTAGAGTGGTGTACAAATAACACAATAAGGACTAACAACCACAAACCCTAAAAACACCACCAAGCGGTGCCTAACACACACATAGCAACTTGGGTTAAGTCTCCTTAAATAGTCGTTCTTCTGCAGGCCTTGATCTCCAATCGGCTGAACGAACAAAGAGTCCACAAACTAAATATGGAACAAATCTTGTTGTCAAAGATTTGATCTCATACATATTTTCTCCACAAACTAAAACCAGAAGCAAATCTTCCTTCACAGATTTGTTCACATGATAAAACAATCACCACATATTTAATGTGGACTCTTTGAAACCAATCTTTAAAACCAGAAACAAATCTTATCAAATAAGATTTGAACACAAGTAGATATAATCTTCTACAATTTAAACCAAATCAAATCTTCTTCAGCAGATTTGATTACACCTGATATATTTCCAGATAACACACATAAGCTTCTTCAATAACCCTAGCTTGTTGATCACGTAAAACAATCCAAAGCTTCTAGAATAAACATGAAACACACAGCAGCTTCGCAGGGACAAATGTTGCACCAGATGCTCCAACATTTGGTCGCACATCTTGACAAATAAAACATCTTAGCTAAAATGTAGGCAACCATGAAAAAAGGAACAACATTTATGTATGATTTTGTCTCTAAATATTACATTACCTTTACAAAATGGATATGATTTTATGATAAATGTGCAATAGGTAGAGTATAAGTGGAGAAGATAAGGAAAAGATGGAAAAAAATCGAGTATTCGATAAACTCTACAAGTGGTCATCTATGAGCACTCTCCGTATAATGGTTATGTCGAATTCATTCACTGTTAAATTAGACTAACGTTTAATATATTGTTCATAATATTCAGAACTTTAATCTGAAAGATTGGGCATACAAGAAAATGTATGTACACACAACAACATAGGAGTGATCAACGTCACCGACAACAACACGGATCATGAGCGCTCTTATTTTTTTATTATTTTAGGAAGATGAATGTGATTAACACCCTAATTTTTAGGGACCAAAGTCAGCGTTGCTCTTGTTTCTCATTTTCTTAATTATTGCTTGAAACATTCCCTCATTAAGTAATGTAGTTCTCTCAATCCAAATCTTCATCAATACCTCTCAAATCAAAATCTGAAGCATTGAAATCAACGGTTTAAATTCTATCTCGTAATCTGAGCCAATTATTTAAGTGTTAAAATTTTGTAAATCGTTGGATTTAAAATCAACGATTTAGATCATGGATTAAAAGAGGTTGAGGGAGATTTTGATTGAGATGATCCAAATTCGATATTAAACCAAACCAAACCATCGCCCCTCGAAGCAATTCTTGCATTCACATTTCACAATTGTCAAATACTGTTAATGAAACATAAAAGTATGGTTTCTAGAGAGTAACTTGAAGTGAGGTCACTGCTTCAACATGCTTAGAAAGGGTAGGACCAATTTGGCGAAGCAGGTGTATGACGAAATGCTCAGCACGTACGGTGTTACTCCAGACACGTGTACGTATAACATTTTGATTAGAGGGTTTTGCAAGAATTCCATGGTGGATGAAGGGTTTCATTTCTTCAAAGAAATGATGAGCTTTAATTGCGAACCGGATATCATTACGTATAATACACTTGTTGATGGTTTGTGTAGGGCGGGGAATATCAGAACTGCGCATAATTTAGTGAATGGTATGAGCAAGAAATGTGAGGATTTGACTCCCACTATTGTTACTTATACAACTTTGATTCGAGGGTATTGTATGAAACAGGAATTAGATGTGGCCTTGGTTATTCTTGAAGAGATGACTCGTCGGGGCCTCAAGCCAAATATTGTTACCTATAATACTCTAATAAAAGGGCTTTAGTGAGGTGCGCAAGTTGGACACTGATTCATTCACATTGTAGTGCAGGAAATGTGGACGAAGCATTGAAGGTGTTTGAAAACATGAAAAAGGTTTACATCAGGAATTGGTGGAGAAAGGTTTACATCAGGAATTGGTGGAGAAAGGTTTACATCAGGAATTGACATGCCTAAATGATTTGGTTACTTCCCTAGAGGCAAGGGGAAAAGTAGAGGAAGGTGCATTTATATCAAAGAGAATACCAAGACTAGAGAACTTGGACAGATCTGTGCTAAACTATAACTCCAAAAAATCGAGGCCTAATAAAGTGTGAGTCATGTTCACTGCTTTCTGAGTCTGCTGTTGTCATCTTTTCCATTTTGATTATTGACAGTTAAAATAATAAGTTTATACAGATAGTAGTTGATTTTTATTTCAACAAGTAACTGTGTTAATTTAGAGGCTGATTTTCAGCGCAATGGTAAGGTTTCTGCCATGTGACTTTGGGGTCACAGGTTCGAGCCGTTACATTAGCCTCTTGTAAAAATGCAAGGTAAGGCTGCCTACATTATATCCATAAAGTGGATCCGACCCCTCCTAGACCTCGCACATGGCTGGAGCTTTATAGCACTAGGTTTTCCCTTAAGTAATGTGTAACTTCATGTGTATACTAAAATGGCCTCTCATTTCGTTCAGGTTGAATATCAACAGAGCCCAAAAACATCTCTAATTTCTGAATATATAATTCCTAATTGTTCTATATATTCTTTTTCATGTTCATCATATTCTTCATCATTCATCCTCACAAACGTAGCGCGAGCACCTCTTACTGAATCTCTCTAGCTCATTTCACCTTTGAAAAATGTAGAAGATTAGCACCTCAACGGAGTTGAACGACCCCTGACGGAGAGAAAGCTTGGATTTTGCCGGAGCAGAACGACGCCATGACGGAGTTGAATGACACACTGGCGGAGATAGAGCTTGGTTTGAAGTAGATATAAAAGGAAGCCATGGGGCGGTGGATTTCTAAAGCGGTGCTTCGCTTCTCCACCTCTTTACCGCAAAACCCTCCTTACTCGTTCAAGCCAGAACCGGACCGATGATCACCAACACCAGATCGATCCATATCGATAACATTTGATTGTGTTTTCTAGGGAGATGGTGACATAGAGGGGTTTTTGGTCGATTGTACCCTCATTCCACGACAACGGTGACACTTCACTTTCAATGACGGTGACGCTTCACTTGATTTCGACTACGGTGAAAAGAGAAGTGGCAGCTTTGCATAAGATCTAGGTGGGTGGTGGAGAAAATACCTGAAACAAGGTGAAAGCGATTCAGAGATAATGATGCATTAATAATTAGGGGTAGTTTTATAACTTAGCTTTTTTTAAGATAATGATGAATTAATGAACCACTATTTTAACTGGTCCATACTAGATCTCACCACTCTTTTCTTTTTATCTCTTTTCTTTATTTTTTTTGGTACATCGGAAAATTAAACAGACAAGAAACAAAAACTACAAAGCTAACAAATCTCTAGCCAGAATCGGCTGAAGCTCTTGAGGAGGGCTCTCAAGACAAGTCAGGGGGGAAAGGAGGCTAGCTCCAAGTCCTGCGAGGCAATCAGCTGCTGCATTCGCCTCTCTAGGGACATAAGCAAGAGTAACAATCCAATCCCGATCCAGGAGAAGACGAATATCCAGGAGCTCAGACGCTAAGGCATGAAACTGATACCGATCATTCTCCAAAGCTTCCACAATATCCAAACAATCAATTTCGCAAGTAGCTCTCCTAATATTGGCATTCCACAACAGTGTTAGACCATGCTTTAGAGCTGCAATCTCCGCCTGAAGAGCATCTCCTCCGAGGCTACCTGCATAGAAACCGGATATCCAAGTACCATGGGCATCCCGAACAATGCCACCCATTCCCATTCGATCATCTCTTTTCTTTATAGTTATACTAATTATAAGTGTGAATAAGACTTAATTCATATAATATAACCAAGAAGAAATACAAATTAGATGTCAAATCAAAGGATGCAGGAGAGACAACAGTGTAATCAAAGACGCTACATGCCTACAATATCATACTCGAAGGGAACATTGAAATTACCCCAAATCATTTATGTAAAATAATCCTTATCCCTCAAATTCCACCTCCACCAGATACAATGAGTAATTTAATAGGAAAAAGAGATAAATAAGATAGAAAATTAGAAAGTGAGTGGAAATATGATGAGAAAAAGTGTGTGAATGTAATTAAAAAGTTAATAATTTATTGGTATGTTGAAACGTTGCCGTTGTCAATACGTTGCCGTATTCCAAACTTCATCGTCCTAACACTCGAGGGGGGAGCTTGGATGCTTCTTGTATACTGCCAGGTCTGCTGATGCTGAACATCGTTTTTTCAGCTATTTCACGTCCCACACCGGTTGAGTTTGATACTATATGAGCGTTTATAAGCAGGTACTTAGCATCCTTCGGGGACATCCGATAAAATTAGCATGGCCCCTGCAAGGATGACACGCACAAATCGAGAAATGGTCCAAATTTGATTTCGTGGTTCATATATACACTTATTATTAGGGCAAACAAGTTTTTTAGGGCTTTTGAATTTGCCAGAATTTATAATCTGTCAGTTTTTTAGGGCTTCTGGAGGTGATGGGTACAGATTGGGTGTTCTATGATGTGTAAGGAATCACAGAAACTGAGGCTATTGCATTCTATGCAGTCTGATTTACTTGACGTTCTAACACTCCACAACAGAACACTTAGCATTAGGATTTCTGTCTTACCATTAGGATCTGTTAATGACATGTACTTGCATTAGATTATTCTTTACCAGAAATAACTTACACATAATTTATAATTTGTTAGCACTCCCATCGACTTACCATTTCAGATTATGCAGCAAATCATTCTTAAGCTAGTATGGCTAGACCAAATTGTGCGGGTGGAAGTAGTAGTTTGACACATGAGAATTGGGATAAATAGCCGTTGTGCAACAGAGTGACATGAAGATTGGCTAAATGGTTATGATGAAAAAAATTACATTTCTCATTTGGTAACCATACAGTGGTAGCTTCTAAGGAATTGTTTGGTGTTTGAGAGCGTGCTTAGCTTTACTTGTTTGATGGGTTATTATCTTACCACTTTAATTAGCTTTTGAATTTGTTGTGTTATGATAACCAATTATGTGTTGTACATGGTTTTGTTTTATCGTTCCTAAAACTAGGCATAGAAGCTGGACATTCAGTGACATCTTGTCAGTGATGCTGCTAATGGGATTTTCTTCGAGGTCCAGCGCGAGTCCCATCTTCTTGATCTTCATGTGATTGGGCCATATTTTATCAAGTGAAGCAATTGAATTGATGAAACTTGCTTGTTTTGGCATCTTGGTTTATCTTCAATCTAGAGTAATCATGAGGAATGATTTCATTGATTTTGCTTTACTGTGTAATGGTTGCTGCAAGTTCAGTGGGAGAGGAGCTCCTTTAAAGGGCTGTTGTTCAGGTTTGTTTAGGAGCTTCTGTGCCTGTTTATAGTTGTATCTGCCAAGAAATTTTGAAGCAATCATTTTGGATAAGCTCAAAATTGGGAAAAATGAAACTTGTATAATGAATAATCTTGAAATAATGTTGGTTTTTCAGATGTACTTACTTGTCATGTTGTCTGACATGAAACCATCATAACTGTTTAAAATATGCTGCACAGTTCACCATTATCCTGCATTGTACCCTGTGAATTGAAAGAATCTTCTATCACTAAATTCATTCTATAGTTCACTGAGTTTTCAGAATATTTGTTTCAATAAGTTAGCTATATTGATTGATCAAATCTCGCACCGTGTGTCCAACTTACTTCTTTAAAGAATCTAACACGAATTTGGTGTAAACTTAAGTTGTGATTGGTGAACTTGATGTAAACTTGCTCAGAAGAAGATTAACATGAGTTTCACGATGAAGATGATTTCATACAGTGTAAATAAAATAAGAAAGTTCTATATCTGACCTGAATAATATACTATCACAATTCTTATTTCTTCAGGATGCATTAGCTGATATATTTTTACGAGGCAGTAATCTTATAGCTGAAGGAATGGCATCTTTGGTATGTGCACTATTTTCTAAGTTGTGAAGAAAATAATGAATAACAAAAATACTGGTTGTTACATTAAAAAAAATCGAGCAGATAAATTGCCACTCATCTTAAATTTCCTTAATTATATCTATTATGTGTGGTTTCAACCCCTGCATCTTATGTCTTTATCTATGTTACATGCTCATTCAAGATATATATCACTTTACGTTCAAAAAAAAAAGATATATATCACTTTACATGCTAAGATTCACAATTTTAAAATATAATTAAAAGTGGCCCACATGATTACATCAGTTACAATTTCGAAGTGTTTGTACTTGTTAGCCATTGCTGAACTAAAGTACAAAAAAATTGGCTTAACGGTTATGATAAAAAAGATTTGTAACTATACGGTTCAAGCTTCTAAGGAATTGTTTGGTGTTTGGGAGCGTGCTTAGCTTTACTTGTTTGATGTGTTATTATGCTTACCACTTTAATTAACCTTTGAATTTGTTCTGTTATGATAACCAATTATCTGTTGTACATGGTTTTGTTCTATTGTTCCTAAAACTAGGCACAACTGGACCTTTAGTGACATGATCGACTTTCAGTGACATCGTGGTGTTGATGCTGGCATGCTGCTAATGAGATTTTCTTTGAGCGCCGGTGCGAGTCCCATGTTCTTGATCTTCATATGGTGGGGCCATATTCCACCAAGTGGAGCAATTGAATTGATAATACTTACTTGTTTTGGCATCCTGGATTATCTTCAATCTAGACCAACCATGAGGAATGATTTCATTGACTTTGCTTTACAGTTTGTACTGATGGTTGCTGCAAGTTCAGTGGGGGAGGAGCTCCTTTACAGGCTGCTGTTCAGGTTTGTTTAGGACTTAGGAGGTTCTGTGCCTGGTTATAATTGTATCATGTGCTCATACAAGATATATATCACTTTACATATCACACGATGTGCAGCATGTCATTCACCAATAGCTTGTTCAATGAACTTAATGCCCCACATAACACATGAACAGAATATGCATGTTATACATTTACATGTGAATAAACACATGTTTTCCTTGTTTGGATTTGCTTATTTAATTAAAAAAAGGCTAAACATAGATTTTTTAGCTTAAAAGCTTTTTTTTCGTGCAAAATAAATTACTCCAACTTGGCACATATAGATATAGGGCAGAACTGCAATGTTAGACTTTTGGTATAGAGTTTAGCAGTTTGAAAGAAGGCCCATGAATGGCTGGAATTAAACTGACATTTGAAGGTACACTTTTTTTATTGCAGTTTAATTAACTGATATAAATGGGATTGATTTTTCAGGGACAAGGTTGGCTTGGTCAAGTCTTGTAGTAATTCATATTTATGGTTCTAAAACCATTTCTTTAACTAGTTCTCAAAACCAGTTCACAAGTATATGAAGTCGGTTTTTAAAATTGGTTCTTAATGTATTTCTCAAAGTGGTTCTGAATGCTCGGACCGGTTCTTGAACTGAGTTCCCGAGCTGATTTGCCAAATTGAAAAACAGGTTCAGTTTGGTTCATGTATAAAAACCCAGTTCAATTCGATTCAGCCAAACCAGTTTTCTAGTTCAATTCGGCTTGGTTTGTCTTTTTGCTTGAACCTGAACCATGACCTGTCCTAAGAAAATCAGCAGGGTTGATGAGTGACTAAGATGATTTACTGCTATAGAGAAATATTTGGTCGATGAGTACTAGAGATTAGAGAGACAGTTTGGTTCAAAATATAGCTTCTAGTGCTATGTTTCTGATACGAAGTGTTTGAGTATTAGTTTAAATCCATGTCCAGTGCGTAGCCAGAGATTTTCATGAGTAAGCTGTAGGTTCTTTTAAGATGAATTAATTGTTTCTCCTTACGACACATTTTTTTTCTTCTATTTTTAATGTCTAAAACAGATATAAAAATAATCATTAGAATATGAATATCAATATGTTTCTATCCTCTGTTGCTTTGCTTTGAGAGAGGAACTTTGTCCTTTTTTTTTTGGGTGGTTTTAATTGATGAAGGGTACTTTTTGTTAGCTCCAGAGTTGAGGCTGAGCAGGATTTGGGTTGCTATATGCATCTACTTGTCTCACTGCAACTTTTGACTTTTAACATAGTTTGTGTTTATAAACATATGCTCATCTGCAACGTGTGTTCCTTCAGGGACATCTGATAAATTTGGAATGATACAAAGAAGATTAGCATCGCGCCTTGCCTCTGCGCAAGGATGACACGCACAAATCCAGTCTTCTTCTACTGGGTCCAAATATTATCCAATTTTCTGTTCAAGAATGCCATGATTTTTATTTGCACAAATCTATGTAGAATTCTGTGCAATGATAAAATAATACTGCCCGGATATTATGCGTGTCCTCCCTTTTTTATTTCTGTTTACCTCTAATTGGTTTGCCAATTTATTCAAAGCTTAAGTTGATGCTGCAGAAGAGTTAGTTTTTTTTTATCTTTGAAAGAAGTCATTTTTTTCTTTCTTCTAGAATTTTGCTGTCCCAGTTCAGTTTAGTATCTTAGAATATCATTGGAGTTAGATCTCACAAATGAGCAGAATAGACTGGACCTTTTATAGAGTTGTTCTATATAATAAATAGGGCTTTCCTTTTGCCTTCAATCTAAATCACAACTCTAGCTTTCATCAAGTTCCCCTTATCAGACTATCCCTTATTTTCTTCAGTTGGCAGGATGAGAAGTAAAGCTTTTTTGCTGTTAATTTTATTGTTATTTAATTGTTTCCATCAGATATATCATGGTTTCATTTCTGTTAGTAATTGTTGGTAAAATTAATTGCAGTGTGGTCTAGCCTATCAAATGTTGAAATTTGAACTTGATATCTTGCTCAAGCATAGGCATTATTCATTTCGACATAAAAATTAGATACAGACTTGTTCCGTTGCACTGATTTTTTGATTCTGTGCCAAATCGGTACTATGTTACGGTACCAATATGAAGTTTTCGAAAGCTTAAATACTTCAATTCTTAAGGAATCTTGGTCATGGCTTAAGTCGTGATTGTCTGGGATTTGAAAGTGTTTCTATTTACTATTTGGTTAGACCTAACTCGAATTCTAATATGGCATTAAAGACGGTTCCTATCCAGTGATTTGTGGGTTATGGGGCCACCATGCTTTCATTGTGAAACTCTAATTTTAATAGCTCAGAAATTGTCTTCATAACCGATTTGGACCTTGTAAATGTTATTCTCATGAATTTCCTCTATTGTTTTGAAAGGGCTCAAATGATGCAAACTCATAGCTCATGCCTCTAGATCACAGGTATGGAGACCAAGGTTATGTATCTTGTGTTAATGCATTACAAGACTTATCACATGCAAATCTGGCACACTGCACAACGTATTAGAAAAAGGAAGTTTATTAGAGGGGAAAGAGGGAAAGTTCTATAAGAGGAGATAGGATAGCCTTTTGCAGATGGAGATCATTGAGCAAGTGGATTTTCACTCGAGCAGTTCTTCCATCTGTGTTTGGTGCATAGTTTGATAACTAATAAAAGTTTTGCTTGCTCAAATTATCTAAACATACCTTTATATACCCTCTTAATACTATGTATGTCTCATACTGTTATTCAAAAGTGTTATATAATGTTTCAGATCTCCCTTTACTTTTTTCTATGCTTGTGTGGTAGACTTTGCAGATGATAAGTATGATTCTAATAATGATATTCTGTACAAGCATGTTTTTATTTTTGTTCGGGGTTTCTTGAACATAATCGCAATCTTAATGATTGTAGTTGATTGAGAAACTAATTATTTGAACAATAACAAGTTTTTAAGGGCTTATGGATTATCTCTCAGTAATGTATATATATAATGGCTTGAAAGCACATTTGGTCCCCTACAAATTTCAATTGTGCAAAATTAGTCCTTAAACTATTTTTTTAGCAAGCTGAGTCCCCACGTTTACGCTGTTAGTGACGACGTTGGTCCTTATCCCATTTTCCGTCCAAAAACTAACGATTTGGGGACCAAAAGTGCAAGTAAACAAAAAAAATGAATAAAAAAGATGAAAAACCAGTTGTTCTTCATTTTTTTTAGAAATAACATGATATTCATCTTCTTCCTCTTCATCTTCATCATCTTCATACCTAACAACCCAGAAAAATAAAATGAGAGAGTGAGCACCCAAAACTCCAACACCCACAAACACTCTCTCTGCGTTTGAGGCAACAAAGTATAAAATTCATTTCCATTCACCAAAATCTCTCTCTCCCTCCCTATGAGGATCCTCAAGAACGCCAAGCTTGTAGAGGAGAAGAGGGGAAAGCTTGGTGTTCTTGTGGATCCTAATAGGGAGAGCGAGTGAGATTTGGGTGAATGGAAATGAATTTTATACTCTGTTGCCTCAAACTTAGGGAGAGTGTTTGTGTGTGTTTGAGTTTTGAGTGCTCACTCTCTCATTTTATTTTTCTGGGTTCTATGGTTTGAAGATGATGACGATGAAGAGGAAGAAGATGAATATCATGTTATTTCTAGGGGGAAAATGAAGAATAAATGATTTTTTTTTTGTTTAATTGCATTTCTGGTCCCCCAAATCGTTAGTTTTTGGATGAAAAATGGTATAAGGAGCAACGTCACTAACATCGTAAACGTGGGGGACCCAACTTGCTAAAAAAATAGTTTAAGGACTCGTTCTGCACATTTGAAATTCGTGGGGGACCAAATGTACTTTTAAGCCACATATAATTGGACTTGCTGGTTTAGTTACCTCTATTTCACAAGACTCAAATTTTAAGAAAACTAATTAGAGGTTTAGCATGCTCACCAACCCAACAACAACATTAACAAAGCAACTTAGTATAAAATTTAAGTTCAAATTTTTTTTCTAAGAATTAAGTCTCATCTTAGTGACTCATCTAGGGTTGACGTGAGTAATGAAAAATGAAATAACAATTTTATATTTCAAGTCCTTAGTGTTGAACCCCATGATTTCATTAGCATGAGAGTAGTCCATGATGAACATGACAGATTCCTTATCCATATAATGGATTTTAAGTGCATCAAGTAAAGTCTCAACATCAAAATGTGCGTCAAGTCCCCCATAGGTAATGAAGAGATGAAGGTCATGAGAATTGTTGAAAATGTTATAGATTTAAGGGTTCACTTCTCTATAATGCATAATATTGAAATTTTGTTTGCACATAATTGAATTTTGTCAGAATGTCACGTGTATCAATTTCAAAAATACTAATTTATAGATAACATTAAATATTAGAGTAGAAGCACGCTTGATAAGTTATTAAAGTAATTGATTTGATAACATAATGAGTTAAGAATTTAGATGGAAAAATCTTACTTTGAGCCAAGCAAACCACATTCTTTATTGATGCTGGCTGAGGTTCATTCAATAAAAAGAAAGCAACAAATGAAAAAGTGAGGCACTAGTTTACACCCGAGTAGGACATTTAGTCAAAGATGTTATTTTTTAGAAAAATGTGTCTATGTCTTCAGTCAAAGTCAAAGTTTGGCTGAAGATTTAAACTACTAAGGTTTACTAACCAATATAACTTTTCTATGTCTTCAGTCAAAGTCTATTATTTTTTAATAAGGTTTTGAATGATTGTGTACATCTTTCTAAAAATAAATTATTAAAATTTATTTATTAAATCTCTGATTGAATGTCATTCTCAGGTGAAAACCCATGTCTCAATTTTTTAGCTCTTGATTTCTTCTTGTTAAATGAACCTCAGTCATCATCAAGAAAGAATATGGTTCACTTGAATCAGAGTAAAATTTTGCCATCTAGCTATATAACTCAATACTCCTGTTGTCCAATCAATTACTTCTATAACTAATCAATCAAGTTTATACTGTGATGTTTAATGTTATGTATGAATTACCATTTTTTAAAGTTTCAAACATTAGATTCAAAAAAAATTCAATTATTTGAGACTAGAATATAATATATGAATTATGGAGAAATAAAGCCACCAATCTATAGCTTTTCTAGCATTGCTCGTGATGTCCCTCCCTCTCTTCAATAACTATGGGGTCATGATGCACATTTTGATATTTGTGACGTTGAGACATTACTTGATGCACTCAAGATCCCTGATATGGATAAGATAAGGCCATGCCCATAAAGGACTATACTCATACTAATTAAATCATGGTGTTCAACCCTAAAGACATGGAGTATAAAATTTTTATTTCATTTTTTAATTGTTACGTCTTTATTTATGTTAATTTATATAGATATAGAATATATAAATTTAGTTTATTACGTCTTTAATTTGTCTTTATCATGTACTTTCTTTTAATTTACTATCGTGCATTTGATATCTTTCTTATTAGAAAAAAGGAATGAAAATGAGCTTGTAGCTGTTAAAAGGTGAAACTTGAACTCTTTCCTAAACTTAAAGTCTGACTCTAACATGGTAGTTTGATGTGAACAATTTTCAAGGTATGACCCAACTTTTTCAAATGAACTTTTAACCTATTACCTTGCACATAGACAAAAGTTAAAAGTATTAATTAAAAAAATTATTGCAAATTTATACTTTCAATTTAGTAAGATGATATCCAATAAAATACTAAAATATAATTGAATATTTATTTTCAACTTGTTTACACTATAATTACATAGTTATCAAACTCTGTAAAAATAGTATTATGTGCATTTAAAATTTCAAAACTTAATTTCTACAAAATAATGTAACTTAATAAATAAATAAGTGATGAATCCTTGCTAGGTAAATTTTACTAATGTTTATAGATATATCTAGATACATATGATTTAATTTTATTACGATTTCTATCTTTCTAAAGTAGCATTTTATTTATTAAGGTATGTTAGATTATTTGTCACTAGATGTGAAAGTATGCATAATTGGAGTTTCAAAAGTTTTTTTTTCAAAAGTTAAAGCTTGACATATTACTAAAATATAAAGTCATAACTTATTCACTTGATGTTGGTCATTTTCAATTAATGATCCAATTTTATAAATTAATTTTCAAACCTTGGTAGGTAATGTTGCACAAGAAAATAATCGATGAAGGTAGAAAGTTTTGATTAAACATTTTGTATTTATTCCACATTTATAATTTTTTATCTAATAAATGTTAAAAACTTCCATTTTTCTTTATAATCCTATGAAATAATACACCAAAGACAAATTATTTTTAAATCTAATATGAAAAATTCTTTCAAAGCTCAATTTGTAAAATATATTTAAATGTGTCATGGATTTTTTTTTAAAAATTTCTGCTAATATCCTCAACCTTGTGCTAGTTTATCTACGCACTTGGTGGTAAATGTTAAATATTTATATCACTTCAACGGTAAATATTACTAATATTTTGAAGAATTTTTTGATTAAATACTTAAACAATGCTATAGTCTATTAATTAAACATAAGCTAATATTTCATTCAGATTCATTAAGTAATTTTAAAAAGTCATCACATGATTATAGAAATAATTAATATTAAATATAATTAGTATCCTAACTAAACTTAATATTTAAAATTGTAATATTTAAGGCAGTTGAGGATATAAAAATAACATTATAATAATTTAAAAATTTTAAGTTTTTCAACTTAATTAATAGTAATTAATAAGTATTTCAAAAAAATGAATTTTATTACATGTGTTTCCTTGTCTTTGTCCTTTTAAGTCGTGGTAAATAAGGTAAACATATAATTCATGCTATTTTTTCAGTAAAATGTTCAATTTTATTTCATATATTACCATTTATAAATAATATTAATTAATTTTTCTTTCACATTAAATTATTTAACTATTAAAGCTAGAATTGGTAAAGAAATTTTTTTAATTTCATACTAATATTCAATTCTCTACCAGGCTTTTAACAAAATAGATTAAGTTTGTTCAAAGAAAATTTAGATCAATCTTTTCATAGGAATTACTAATATATTGGTTGATTAACAGAAATAATTTTATTAATTGAATGCTTTAAGTAAATGATTTAATTTTCACTTTTATGAATATCTACATAATTAAATGCTACTTTTTTGTTCAAAAATGATTATTTTGAAAATAATGTTACGGTAGATATTTTACTGTTCAGATACATCAGAAAAATAAAACTTCTTTTGCTCACAATAATATGCTTAGACTTTTTATTTCCGAGCCAATTTTTCAATACCCACGGACTATTTCTTGATTTCTTTTCTCAAATTCATCATATATATGAATTATTATCTTTAGAACTTCAAATTTAACCCGGAATTTCAAGAATATTAGTGTGTTAACTATAAAAGGATATATTTTCAAATCATAACAAGGGCCTGATCACAGAGAAAAAAATAAAAAAATAAAGGAAAACATCCATGAGCATAGAAAGATTTCAAAAGGGTATTCTAAAACGTATGCACGAGCCAAATTCAACTACAACCATTATAATTAACAGAACATCATAAACTTCAAAGTAATTATTTAGATCAAGAACCCCCAAATTTTAGACCCTATTTCTTAGTTAAGAGGGGAACAAACCTGAGTCCCTTCGTCGAGAACCATAACCAAAAGCAAATTGAGACTATAGCTCCCCAAAGATTTGCACCTCCTTGATACCTCTGGACTTCTGGCATCAATGGACAAGCCAAATCAAGAGAAAAAACTAAGAAAACATTAAATCAAAGGTGAAACAAATGAAAAAGGTTTAGACTTTAATTTACCTGTAACTTGATTTTTGTCGGGATCCATAAATCTTGAGAGATCCAATTCAGATCTTTCATAAACCAAAGAAGAAGAGTGATGCAGTGGTTGACATAAGGTGGATCCGAAAATTTCAAAGGACCCCAAGATGAAAGCTTTTGGAGAAATAAGTGAGGTTTATGTAGAATGAGGAGACAAGTTTAAATATGAGATTCCATGTTATAAAAGATAAAGAAATGTGGTGTCTTTGTGGTGGTGAAGGTGGTAGGTATGGTGGATTGAGGAAGTAGATGAAAGTAAATGAAAAGGTGAAGACTTTACCTGTAACTTGATCGGGATCCATAGATCTTTAGAGATCCAATTCAGATGTTTCATAAACCCTGGAAGAAAAGTGATGTGGCGGATAACATAAGGTGGATTTGGAAAGTTCAAAACCCCAAGATGAAAGCTTTTGGAGAAATGAGTGAGATGAATGTAAAGAGAGTGATGAGACAAGTTCAAATATGTGATTGCATGTTATAAGGGATCAAGAAATGTGGTGGTAAAGGTTGTAGCTTTGGTGGGTTGAGGAAGAAGATGAAAGCAAACAAAAAGGTGAAGACTTTACCCGTAACTTGAATTTTGTTGGGATCCTTAGATCTTGAGAGATCCAATTCAGATCTTTCATAAACTAAAGAAGAAAAGTGATGCGGTTGATGACATAAGGTGGATTCGACAAGTTCAAAGAACCCCCAAGATGAAAGATTTTTGCGAATTGAGTGAGATGAATGTAAAGAGAATGAGCAGGCGAGTTCAAATATGTGATTGCATGTTATAAAGGATGAAGAAATGTGGTGGATTTATGGTGGTAAAGGTGAAAGCTATTGTGGATCAAGGAAGAAGATGAAAGCAAATGAAAAGGTGAAGACTTTACCCATAACTTGAATTTTGTTGGGATCCTTAGATCTTGATAGATCCAATTCAGATCTTTCATAAACCAAAGAAGAAAAGTGATGCAGCGGATGAGATAAGGTGAAATCGACAAGTTCAAAGGACCCCCAAGATGAAAGTTTTTGGCGAATTGAGTGAGATGAATGTAAAGAGAATGAGGAGGCGAGTTCAAATATGTGATTGCATGTTATAAAGGATGAAGAAATGTGGTGGCTTTGTTGTGGTAAAGGTGAAAGCTATGGTGGATCGAGGAAGAAGATGATGATGAAGTTAGATAAGAGAAGATAGAGAAAGTTTGTAGAGAGAGAAAGTGATATTGCAAAGCCGAAGTGGGAGGTGTGTGTGTGTGAGTGATGATTTAAATGGAGGGGAAGAAAAAAAAAGTTTTTTTATTGTTACGGAAGGAAGTGTGAATCTCATGAGAGGTTGTAGTGTGAGGTGTCAAGAATTGACACTTTCACAATACATGTGTCACATTCTGGATAAAAGAAGAAGTGAGATGTCATGCTATGGAAGAAAGAAAATTATGTGTCGTTTTCTAAGTAGGAGAGATTGTCATTGAAAAATAACATAAAGTGAGTGGGTTATGGTGAAATATTAGAGTGAGGGGATTATTACAACCCCATAAATCCCAAGTAGGGCCTTTTAGTAATTTTGATATAAGGGTCTGTTTGGTGGACATGATAATCATATGGTGTGGTTATTTGATGTTTGTTGTGTCAGCATGATAAGATAACATTATCTTGTCTCTTATCATATCCTATCCATCATACGTAAAAGTTATCTTGATGGGGGAGTTATGATAGAGATTATCCTGTTAGGATAAGATAACAATTATATATTCTATTTCAATATTGGAACACCAAATTAATTTATTTCAATATACAATGATACTAATTAATAAATAGAAAAATATTATTTTTAATTAAAGAAAAATAAATAATAGTAATAAACTAATTTTCTATTACCATCAATTATTAAAATCATATCTCTACTTATATAATAGTTTAAACATAACGTATTGTGTATAAATTAATATTTTTAATAATATTTATTTAATTTAGTTAACCTCTATTTTATTTTTTTATCACTTGTCACAACTAAGTTGAAAACAATTGATTGACTACATAATTTTGATTAAACTAGGCACCCTTAAAAAAAAGCTAATCAATAAAATTTATTTATGATAGTTATTTTAAAACATATATATGCATATTTACGAAAATGTAAAAAAATTAAATTAATAGAATAATCACTTTTTAAAATTATAATTTAAATAATCAATTTTTAAATGTATTTTTAATTCAAAGAAGAATTTGATACATTTTTTAATTATATATCATATCCTGTTATTATCCTGTGCACACCAAACACCCTTAAATCACACTGACGAGAAAGTTAAAAACTATAATTTTTTGACTTTGCATGCACTAATACCCCATAAACCATTCCATATCTGTCCCCCTTACTTATCTTTACACTTGCACATTTTTTTTTCTTGCTTCTTGTGTTATTGGTTTTCCGTTGTTGAATTGTTTTTGCCGGTTATCTTTTCTAAAAAAATAAATGGCTCCTAAACAACACCATTTTTCTACTTCCCAATCAGTACCTACACAAACTAGGGGCAAGAAGAATCCACCGACCTTCCCAATCACCATGGCATAATTTTCAAGGAAGACACTGGTCAAGAATTTTGCAACAAGAACTCGGTGAAGTGGGAGATTGTCAATACTCGCTACTGCAATGAAGAAAAGGTTGATACACATTTATGTTTGATAATGTGGGGTGCAATAAATTTGTTAAACTCAAGAGTCAAGAACTTGACCTTTGAGAGGGTCACTTCTGAGTTCTTGAGCACTATTAATGGAACCCATCATGTAGGCCACGCGACAAGTCTTGGTGGTTGATGCACGTATATTTTTCATGATTTGTCCTATATTATATGTATGATTGTGACTCTAAATATTACGTTACCTTTACAAAACTGATGTGTTTTATGATAAATGTGCAATAAGTAAGTGGAGAAGAAAAGGAAAAATTGAAAAAAAAATTGGGAAAAAATGAGTATTCGATAAACTCTACATATTGTCATCTATGAGCACTCTCAGTAGAATGGTTATGTCGAATTCATTTATTCATTGTTAGATTAGGCTAGCGTTTAATATATTGTTCATAGTATCCAAAACTTTAATTTCAAAGATTGGGCAATACCAACTTGGCCTTCAACCATGTGAAGGGAAAGTGACATGCCATGAGCAACTTACCGCTAGGGTTATTCTGTATATTTAGGTTCAAAATTTTAAAAATAAATAATTATTTCAGTCCTTATCCACCTCACTTGCCCATATGCCATGACTTATTGACACTTAACTTGACAAATAGGATCGTTAAGTCACGAAAAGTTTGTGGAGTGATCAACATGACTGACAGCAACACGAATAATGATCGCTCTTAATTACTTATTTTTATTATAGGATGATGGATGTGATCAACACCCTAATTTTTAGGGACCAAATTGAGCGTTGCTCTTGTTTTTCATTTTCTCAATATCTCGTGATCTGAGCCAATTATTTAAGTGTTAAAATTTTGTAAATCGTTGGATTTGAAATCAACGGTTTAGATCATGGATTAAGAGAGGTTGAGGCTGATTTGGATGGAGATGATCCAAATTCAAAGTTAAACCAAAGCATCAACCCCTCAAAGCAGTTCTTGTATTCACAATTGTCACATAAAACTATGGTTTCTAGAGAGTAACTGGAAGTGAGGTCACTGCCTCAACATGCTTTCTCGGAGCTTCCCATCACCGTCGTCTGCAAATCAGATTTCCATCCCCATCTTCATTTCTAGGTAGGTGCACTTCTCTTAATCTTCTCATTCCTCTTCTTTTCCATTTTGAAAAATTCATGATGGGGTTGAAAAATTCAGGTGCTTTTGTTCTCACCACACAGAAACCCGTGATGGGGTTGAAGAACTCATCCAAAATGAAAAACCCAGATCAAGAACAGGGCCGTCTCAACAAATATTGAGGCCTAAAGCGAACTCTAAGAATTTGGCCTTTATAAAATTATTATTTTTATATAAATAATTTAAATAAAATTTATTTTCGGGATTTTTGAGATGCAAAATCGTTTATTAAATTATCATAATCCATTTCTATAAAAATTTATTTTTCAATAGATAATAAAACCAACTCATTTAATCTTTGTTGAGACATTGTTGATCTTAGATATGATTTTATTAATTTTAATTTTGAAAAACTACATTCCGCAGAAGCAACACTTACATGAACGGTAAACATTATTCTATAAGCAATATATGCACTTGGGAAAGAATCAATTCTTTTTACATAATTAAGTATGTCGATTGGTGTATCATTTTCTACATGAATATTTTCTTTTAAGGTGTGTTAGTTCTATAAATAAATCCATTTCATCAATATCTAAGTTTTTATTATGTTTTAATAAACATTCAAGATTAAGACAATATTCTTTTAACTTTTCATTATCAAATGACCTTATTTTCTCAATGCTAAAAAGAAATCTAAAAATATCATTATACAATTTAAATTATTCAAACCTATTTGGAAATGAAGTAATGGAAGAATTGGAGAGGTAGAAGAAGACGAAATCAAAGAGATCAAATGAAAAGTCACACCCCTCCTCTCTACTTTTTATCAATTCAAAATATACAATAAATTGAATTTGATTAAAAACAAATGTTGCACTTAATAGATCCATTCTTTTAGGCACTCAATATGTTTTTTAATTGGTCTATTCTTGAATTATTTCCTTTGAAATATATACTAGTTTTTTTATAAAAAAAAATTGGGGCCTAAAAAGTTTTGGGGCCTAAAGCGAGGGCTTTAGTGACCTAAGGGTTGAGACGGCCCTGATGAAGCAACACAAGCAAAACAGCTAAAACCATGGTTAATATCATAAATTTCAAACCTTGGTCAAATGGGTTGCTCTCTTCATTCACCACTTCTCTCTCCAATACCACTGTGCTTCAAACTCTTCGCCATATCAAGGTCCCATCAAAGGCCCTTTAGTTTTTCAAGTGGGCACAGGAGATGGGTTTCTCTCACAATGCCCAGTCCTACTTCATCATGTTACAAATTCTGGGTCGTGAGAGGAATCTCAATGTGGCTAGGAATTTCTTGTTTTCCATTGAGAAAAAGTCCAATGGGGAAGTTAAGCTTGAGGACAGATTTTTCAATAGCTTAATTCGGAGTTATGGTGAAGTTGGGCTTTTCAATGAGTCCATGAAGCTTTTTCAGACAATGAAAACCATTGGTGTTTCACCATCTGTGGTTACATTTAATAGCATTTTGTCTATATTGCTTAGAAGGGGTAGGACCAATTTGGCGAAGCAGGTGTATGACGAAATGCTCAGCACGTACGGTGTTGCTCCTGACACGTGTACATATAACATTTTGATTAGAGGGTTTTGCAAGAATTCCATGGTGGATGAAGGGTTTCATTTCTTCAAAGAAATGATGAGCTTTAATTGCGATCCGGATGTCATTACGTATAATACGCTTGTTGATGGTTTGTGCAGGGCGGGGAAAGTCAGAACTACGCATAGTTTAGTGAATGGTATGGGCATGAAATGTGAGGATTTGACTCCCAACATTGTTACTTACACAACTTTGATTCGAGGGTATTGTATGAAACAAGAATTAGATGAGGCCTTGGTTATTCTTGAAGAGATGACTCGTGGGGGCCTCAAACCAAACATTGTTACCTATAATACTCTAATAAAAGGGCATTGTGAGGCGCGCAAGTTGGACAAGATGAAAGAACTTTTGGAACAAATGAAAGGGGATGGAGGATTTAGTCTAGATACTTGTTTCAATACACTGATTCATTCACATTGTAGTGCAGGAAACCTGGACGAAGCATTGAAGGTGTTTGAAAACATTAAAATTAAAGCACAATGACACAAAATCTGAGCAGACAATTAGCAAGTTATAGCATATCTCTTGCTTTTTATGAGAAACTTCAGGCTTAGCACTTGAGCCATCACGGGGAGATTGGAAATTACCCTCTTCTTTATTAAGAAGGAACTCCTCCTCATTAGACTCAACAGTGGGCAAATGGTCATTGTCTTGTATCCCTCCCAACTCAACTTTTAGGCTCCGGTCCACATGTGCAGTCACAACCCGAAAAAGTTGGCAAATTACTGTAAAATCAAACAATCAAATATAGGAGCTTCTTTAAATGAAGAACCCCACAACCACAAACACATTTATCAATTAGGTTTCAGGTTTTTAGTACCATAAAATAATCATACTAAATTTTGTAGAAGTCATGTTACTTGGATAAATAGCATCAAGCAACATAGCGAAATATTTAGAACCCAATATCTGAAACAACAAAGTCTTAAAGAAATAGACACTAAGATCCAAAGTGATTGAGTAGTGTGTTATGACTTATGGCTGATAACAGAGATAGCATAATGTCATTCCTCCCTTCTTTATATTTAAACTGAATTAGTGGGACAAAACCTAAACCATAACATAAAAGTGATGCAAATGGCTAGCGTTAAAGATGGATAAATCTGGAGATAAATAGATTCCATTAGTTCTATACAAACAAATTTCTTAAGCAATGATAAGAAACGTCATAAACAGATACTATTATCAGAATATTTTTTAATAATAGCGGTACCTAAAAATCACAGCAGAGAAAGAGAGTAATGTTTAACGGTTCCCTCTTTCTGTGTTTTACATCTCCATTGTTCATCAGCACCAACAACACCAAGATTCTCAACCGCGTGCTTCCCCCATTACTGACCATTTCTTCTTCAACTGCCAACCTTGTGAGCTTCGAATTGCTTCCAACTCAGTGGATGGTGGAAGCGAGATGTGGTGGCGGAAGATTGGGGCTAAAATAGTTGAAGGGAGAATCGAAAACAGAAGAGGAGAGAATGAAGCAACTGAATCGAAAACGGAAAGATTGGGGCTAAACCTAAGAATGAAGAAGAATGAGTATTTCAAACTTCATCGTTTATCTTTACAGCATCGTCCTAACACTCTAGGGGGAGTCTTGGATGCTTCTTGTATGCTGCCAGGTCCGCTGAGGCTGAACATCGTTTTTCAGCTATTTCAAGTCCCACACCGGTTGAGTTTGATACTATATGAGCGTTTATAACTAGGTAATAAGCACATTGGTTCGTCTCTTCGGGGACATCCGATAAAATTGGAACAATACAGAGAAGATTAGCATGGCCCTGTGCAAGGATAACACGGGTACTGGTACGGTACCGGATATACGGGGTACATTTATGTATATAGTGAAGTAAAAATAGAAAATATAGGCTATAATTAACTTCATGAAGTAATGAAGGTGAGAACTGTGAGAGAAGTAAATTAGGTATTATTTACTTGCTGGGAATTTTTTTTAATTGTTTAATTATTAAATTAGTAAAAAAGTTTTTTAGGTAAGCCAAATTGTATTAAGGTGCACAAAAAGTGCTAAAAGTAAAAAAGTTCAAGACAAAGAAGAAGAGGGGAGGAAAATGCAAAAGTAAACATCAAAGCTGTAACCAAACCAGAGGAAAAAACAGGGAAACAAGGGGAATGACTCAAAAGAACAAAAGACGCAGTGAGAGAAAGCATCACACAGATGAATGGCTTTCCCTTCCCTGCCCGACTCCTTAACCTCTGAATCCAGCACAAAAGAACTGCAAGCCCTCCAATCCCGCCACTCTATTGATCCCATCTCAGCCATCCTACTGCAGCAAAGACACACGATAACAGAGACCAGTGCCAATTTTTACATCAGAGTATCCAATTACGTACCCGTGCCGCACCGCCGACGTACCCAATGACCCACGACGTACCCGGCGTTTTTCGGTGCGCACCGGAGCGTACCCACGGCGTACCCGCACCCGGTGCGCACCCGGTACGGGTGCGGGGGGCAGAAGTGCCGTACCCGTGCTTCACAGCTCTGCGTTTATCTCTTCCCTTCTTCTATTCTTACACTTCTCTATCCAAGCATGCATTTTTCTTTGTTTTTTTTGGGTATTTCTGTGACATTATTATATAAATCTATCTCAATAATGGTGGTTCATATATACACAACACTTAGCATTAGGATTTCTGTCTCTATTAATGACATGTACTGTCTTTTACTAAATTGAAATTTTTTTGAAAATTATTTTAATGCTACCTTGTGTTTTTACTTTGTGACTAATATATGCAGTAATACTACTTGCATTAGATTATTCTTTACCAGAAACTAGTAAGTGGCGCGTGCATTGCACGGGTGCACATGAGTTTTTCTTTTAAAAAAATATTATGTGAAGAGTCTTGACGTATATTCAATTTTTTTTTAGGATAATATTATATTTCTTGGATTAAAGGTTGAAACATTGATTTTTATATGCAATAGATAAATACTAATTTTTTTTTTTGAACTTGATAAATACTAAATTATTATGATTTGAATTTGAAAAGTTGTTTCTTATATGCAATAGTTAAATACTAAATTATTATGATTTGAATTTGAGAATATACAAACCATGAGTATCTTCGCTTATAATTTTAAGGAATTTTCATTAAAAATTATTTTTAAGGAATTTCTAACCAGTTTTTTTTTCCAGCAACAATTGTGAAGGGCGAAATTCTTCTCCTAAATTTTTTTGCGGAAGCGGAGTGATTAAGGAGGCCAATTAGAAATTAGAGTGATTTTGATTTTTGAAAAAGCAATAAAAACGGAGAGGATAAATGAGAATAGTATATCAGGATGAAAACAAAAACCACTACAGGAGTGAGCGAGTGATGTACACGGTAACATATGAAAGAGAGAATTAGAGAGAGAAAATAAGGATTGTTGAGAAAAAGATGATGTGGCAACATATAAAAGAGAGTGTACAATTGGAGTGTCTCACTCTCTTTTTTGAGGTCTCTCGTTTATTATATAACAGAGTGGATATATAACAGAGTGGATAACTTGCACATAATTTATAATTTGTTAGCACTCCCATTGACTTACCATTTCAGATTATGCAGCAAATCATTCTTAAGCTAGTTTGGCTAGACCAAATTGTGCGGGTGGAGGTAGCGGTAGTAGTTTGACACATGAGAATTGGGATAAGTAGCCGTTGTGCAACAGAGTGACAAGAAGATTGGCTAAATGGTTATGATGAAAAAAATAACATTTCTCATTTGGTAACCATACAGTGGTAGCTTCTAAGGAATTGTTTGGTGTTTGAGAGCATGCTTAGCTTTACTTGTTAGATGGGTTATTATCTTACCACTTTAATTAGCTTCTGAATTTGTTGTGTTATGATAACCAATTATGTGTTCTACAAGGTTTTGTTTTATCGTTCCTAAAACTAGGCACAGAAGCTGGACATTCAGTGACATCGTGTCAGTGATGCTGCTATTGGGATTTTCTTCGAGGTCCAGCGCGAGTCCCATCTTCTTGATCTTCATGTGATTGGGCCATATTTTATCAAGTGAAGCAATTGAATTGATGAAACTTGCTTTTTTGGCATCTTGGTTTATCTTCAATCTAGAGTAATCATGAGAAATGATTTCATTGATTTTGCTTTACTGTGTAATGGTTGCTGCAAGTTCAGTGGGAGGGGAGTTCCTTTAAAGGGCTGTTGTCCAAGTTTGTTTAGGAGCTTCTGTGCCTGTTTATAGTTGTATCTGCCAAGAAATTTTGAAGCAATCATTTTTGGATAAGCTCAAAATATGGAAAAATGAAACTTGTATAATGAATAATCTTGAAATAATGTTGGTTTTTCAGATGTACTAGTCATGTTGTCTGACATGAAACCATCATCATAACTGTTTAAAATATGCTGCACAGTTCACCATTATCCTGCATTATACCCTGTGAATTGAAAGAATCTTCTATCACTAAATTCATTCTATAGTTCACTGAGTTTTCAGAATATTTGTTTCAATAAGTTAGCTATATTGATTGATCAAATCTCGCACCGTGTGTCCAACTTACTTCTTTAAAGAATCTAACACGAATTTGGTGTAAACTTAAGTTGTGATTGGTGAACTTGATGTAAACTTGCTCAGAAGAAGATTAACATGAGTTTCACGATGAAGATGATTTCATATAGTGTAAATTAAATAAGAAAGTTCTATATCTGACCTGAATAATATACTATCACAATTCTTATTTCTTCAAGATGCATTAGCTGATATATTTTTACGAGGCAGTAATCTTATAGCTGAAGGAATGGCATCTTTGGTATGTGCCCTATTTTCTTAGTTGTGAAGAAAATAATGAATAACAAAAATACTGGTTGTTACATTCAAAAAAATGGAGCAGATAAATTGCCACTCATCTTAAATTTCCTTAATTATATCTATTATGTGTGGTTTCAACCCCTGCATCTTATGTCTTTATCTATGTTACATGCTCATTCAAGATATATATCACTTTACGTTAAAAAAAAAGATATATATCACTTTACATACTAAGATTCACAATTTTAAAATATAATTAAAAGTGTCCCACATGATTACATCAGTTACAATTTCGAAGTGTTTGTACTTGCTTTACTCCAATATTTCTTCTGCACCTTCTTTTGCCTCAACAGTCTGCAAGTTGAATTATTATACTCCCCATGATATGAACTGCATGTATCTATCTGATATTAGCACTTTTCTTCCCGAGATGATTATCCATTAACCCAAGTGGCCTCCCCCATGTTGTGTCACCTATGTCTATGTGGACTGTGCAGCATGTCATTCACAAATAGCTTGTTCAATGAACTTAATGCCCCACATAGCACATAAACAGAATTTGCATGTTATACATATACATGTGAGTAAACACAATGTTTTCCTTGTTTGGATTCTCATTTAATTAAAAAAAAGGTTAAAAATACAGTTTTTAGCTAAAATGCTTTTTCTTTTATGGAAAATAAATTACTCCAACATTTCACAAATAGATAGAGGGCAGAACTGCAATGTTGTATGTTTGGTATTGAGTTCAGCAGTTTGAAAGAAGGGCATGAGTGGCGGGAATTAAACTCACAGTTGAAGTTACACTTTTTTAGTAAGTCATATTTGTGGTTCTAAAACCATTTCTTAAGCTAGTTCTCAGAACCAGTTCACAAGTGTATGAAGCCAGTTCTTTAAATTGGTTCTTTATATATTTCTCAAAGTGGTTCTGAATGCTCGGACCGGTTCTTGAACTGAGTTCCCGAGCTGATTTGCCAAATTGAAAAACCGGTTCAGTTTGGTTCATGTATAAAAAACCCAGTTCAATTTGATTCAGCCAAACCTGTTTTCTAGTTCAATTCGGCTTGGTTTGTCTTTTAGCTTGAACCTGAACCATGAACTGTCCTATAAGCAAATCAACAGGGTTGATGAGTGACTAAGATAATTTACTGCTATAGAGAAATTTTTGGTCGATGAGTACTAGAGACTAGAGAGAAAGTTTGGTTCAAAATATAGCTACTAGTCCTATGTTCTGAGTTCTGATACAAAGTGGATGAGTATTAGTTTAAATCCATGTCAAGTGCGTAGTCAAACTGATATAAAAAGAATCATTAGAATATGAATATCAATATGTTTCTATGCTCTGTTGCTTTGCTTTGAGAGAGGAACTTTGTCCTTATTTTTTTTTGGTGGTTTTAATTGATGAAGGATGCTTTTTGTTAGCTCCAGAGTTAGGCTGATCAGGATTTGTGGTTCTATTTGCATCTACTTGTCTCACTGCAACTTTTGTCTCACACTGATTGACTTTTAACGTTTGTGTTTATAAACATATGCTCATCTGCGCGCAAAGTGTGTTCCTTCAGGGACATCTGATAAATTTGGAATGATACAAAGAAGATTAGCATCGCGCCTTGCCTCTGCGCAAGGATGACACGCACAAATCGAGAGATGGTCCAATTTGTTTTTGTACTCCAGTCTTCTTCTACTGGGTCCAAATATTATCCAATTTCCTGTTCAAGAATGCCATGATTTTTATTTGCACAAATCTATGTAGAATTATGTGCAATGATAAAATAATACTGCCCGGATATTAGTGTGTCCTCCCTTTTTTATTTATGTTTACCTCTAATTGGTTTGCCAATTTATTCAAAGCTTAAGTTGATGCTGCAGAAGAGTTAGTTTTTTTTATCTTTGAAAGAAGTCATTTTTTTCTTTCTTCTAGAATTTTGCTGTCCCAATTCAGTTTAGTATCTTAGAATATCATTGGGGTTAGATCTCACAAATGAGCAGAAGAGACTGGACCTTTATAGAGTTGTTCTATATAATAAATAGGGCTTTCCTTTTGCCTTCTATCTAAATCACAACTCTAGCTTTCATCAAGTTCCCCTTATCAGACTATCCCTTATTTTCTTCAGTTGGCAGGATGAGAAGTAAAGCTTTTTTGCTGTTAATTTTATTGTTATTTAATTGTTTCCATCAGATATATCATGGTTTCATTTCTGTTAGTAATTGTTGGTAAAATTAATTGCAGTGTGGTATAGCCTATCAAATGTTGAAATTTGAACTTGATATCTTGCTCAAGCATTGGCATTATTCATTTCGACATAAAAATTAGATACAGACTTGTTCCGTTGCACTGATTTTTTGATTCTGTGCCAAATCGGTACTATGTTACGGGACCAATATGAAGTTTTCGAAAGCTTAAATACTTCAATTCTTAAGGAATCTTGGTCATGGCTTAAGTCGTGATTGTCTGGGATTTGAAAGTGTTTCTATTTACTTTGCAGATGATAAATATGATTCTAATAATGATATTTAGATGATGAGGTTTCATAAGGGTGGACACTTATTTCGTTTATTTAATGTACAACACTTCTCTGTACAAGCATGTTTTTATTTTTGTTCGGGGTTTCTTGAACATGATCGCAATCTTAACGATTTTAGGTGATTGAGAAACTAATTATTTGAAAAATAACAAGTTTTTAAGAGCTTTTGGATTATCTATCCGTAATGTATATATATAATGGCTTAAAAGCACATTTGGTCTCCCATGAATTTCAATTGTGCAAAACGAGTCCTTAAACTTTTTTTAGCATGCTGAGTCCCCGGCCACGTTTATGCCGTTAGTGACGTTGGTCCTTATATCATTTTCCGTCCAAAAACTTACGATTTGGGGAACCAAAAGTGCAATTAAACAAAAAATAATTAATAAAAAATATGGAAAAGCAGTTGTTCTTCATTTTTTCCAGAAATAACATGATATTCATCTTCTTCCTCTTCATCTTCGTCATCTTCAAACCTAACAACCCAAAAAAATAAATTGAGAGAGTGAGCACCCAAAACTCCAACACCCACAAACACTCTCTCTGAGTTTGAAGCAACAGAGTATAAAATTCATTTCCATTCACCAAAATCTCACAATCTCTCCCTATGAGGATCTGCTAACGCCAAGCTTGTAGAGGAGAATAGGGGAAAGGTTGGTGTTCTTGCGGATCCTCATATGGAGAGGGAGTGAGATTTTGGTGAATGGAAATGAATTTTATACTCTGTTACTTGGTGTTCTTGCGGATCCTCAGAGAGAGTGTTGTGTGTGTTGGAGTTTTGGGTGCTCACTCTCTCATTTTATTTTTCTGGGTTGTTAGATTTGAAGATGATGATGATGAAGACGAAGAAGATGAATATCATGTTATTTCTGAGGAAAAAATGAAGGATAACTGATTTTCTATTTTTTATTTTTTTGTTTAATTGCATTTATGGTCCAGCAAATCGTTAGTTTTTTGATGAAAAATGGTATAAGGAGCAACATCACTAAAGGCGTAAACGTGGGGGACCCATCTTGCTAAAAAAATAGTTTAAGGATTCGTTATGCACATTTGAAATTCGTGGGGGACCAAATGTACTTTTAAGCCACATATAATTGGACTTGCTGGTTTAGTTACCTCTATTTCACAAGACTCAAATTTTAAGAAAACTAATTAGAGGTGTAGCATGTTCATCAACCCAACAACAACATTAACAAAGCAACTTAGTATAAAATTTAAGTTCAGGAATTTTTCTAAGAATTAAGACTCATCTTAGTGACTCATCTAGGGTTGACGTGACGTGAGTAATGAAAAATGAAATAACAATTTTATATTTCATGTCCTTAGTGTTGAACCCCATGATTTAATTAGCATGAGAGTAGTCCATGATGAACATGACATATTCCTTATCCATATAATGGATTTTAAGTGCATCAAGTAAAGTCTCAACATCATTAACATCAAAATGTGCATCAAGTCCCCCATAGGTAATGAAGAGATGAAGGTCATGAGAATTGTTGAAAATGTTACAGATTTAAGCGTTCACTTCTCCATAATGCATAATATTGAAATTTTGTTTGCACATAATTGAATTTTGTCAGAATGTCACGTCTATCAATTTCAAAAATGCTAATTTATAGATAACATTAAATATCATAGTAGAAGCACGCTTGATAAGTTATTAAAGTAATTGATTTGATAACATAGTGAGTTAAAAATTTAGATGGAAAAATCTTACTTTGAGCCAAGCAAACCACATTCTTTATTGATGATGACTGAGGTTCATTCAATAAGAAGAAAGCAACAGTTGAAAAATTGAGGCACTAGTTTACACCTGAGTAGGACATTTAGTCAAACATGTTATTTTTTAGAAAAATGTGTCCAGTCACTCAAAACCTTAGTTAAGAAATCGCAGAATTTGGCTGAAGATTTAAACTACTAAAGTTCACTAACCGGTATAACTTGTCTTTGTCTTCAGTCAAAGTATATTATTTTTAATAAGGTTTTGAATGATTCTGTACATCTTTCTAAAAATAAATTAATTCAAATTTATTTATTGAATGTCCTACTCAGGTGAAAACATATGTCTCAATTCTTTAACTCTTGATTTCTTCTTGTTGATTGAACCTCAGTCGTCATCAAGAAAGAATATAGTTCACTTGGATCAGAGTAAAATTTCGCCATCTAGCTATATAACTCAATACTCGTGTTGTCCAATCAATTACTTTTATATCTAATCAATCAAGTTTATACTATGATGTTTAATGTTATGTATGGATTACCATTTTTAAAAGTTTCAAACATTAGATTCATAAAAAATTCAATTATATGAGACTAGAATATAATATATGCATTATGGAGAAAAAAAGCCACCAATCTATAGCATTTACAACATTGCTCGTGATGTCCCTCTCTTCAATACCTATGGGGTCATGATGCACTTTTTGATATTTGTGATGTTGAGACATTACTTGATGCACTCAAGATCCCTGATATGGATAAGATAAGGGTCATGCCCATAAAGGATTATACTCATACTAATTAAATCATGGTGTTCAACCCTAAACACATGGAGTATAAAATTATTATTTCATGTTTTAATTGTTACGTCACTTGATGGGAAACACCTTCAAATTTCCTACCATAACTACATTTTAATAAAATATCATTTATTTATGTTAATTTATATAGATATATAATATATAAATTTAGTTTATTACATCTTTTGTCTTTATCATGTACTTTCTTTTCATTTACTATCGTGCATTTGATATGTTTCTTATTAAAAAAAGAGATGAAAATGAGTCTGTAGCTATTAAAAGGTGAAACTTGAACTCTTTCATAAACTTAAAGTCTGAGTCTAACATGGTGGTTTGATGTGAACAATTTTCAAGGTATGGCCCAACTTTTTCAAATGAACTTTTAACCTATAACCTTGCACATACACAAAAGTTAAATTTATTAGTTAAAAAAATTATTGCAAATTTATACTTTCAATTTAGTAAGATGATATCCAATAAAATACTAAAATATGATTGAATATTTGTTTTCAACTTGTTTACACTATAATTATATAGTTATCAAACTCTGTAAAAATAGTATTATGTGCATTTAAAATTTCAAAACTTAATTTCTACAAAATAATGTAACTTAATAAATAACTAAGTGATGAATCCTTGCTAGGTAAATTTTACTAATATTTATAGATATATCTAGATATATATAATTTAATTTTATTATGATTTTTATCTTGCTAAAGTAGCATTTTATATATTAAGGTGTGTATGTTAGATTTTTTATCACTAGATGTGAAAGTATGCTTAATTGGAGTTTCAAAAGTTAAAGCTTGACATATTACCAAAATATAAAGTCTGAAACTAACTCATTCCCTTGATGTCGGTCATTTTCAATAAATGATCCAATTTTATAAATGAATTTTCAAACCTTGGTAGGTAATGTTGCACAAGAAAATAATCGATTAAGGTAGAAAGTTTTGATTAAACATTTTGTATTTATTCCACATTTATAATTTTTTATCTCATAAATGTTAAAAACTTCCATTTTTCTTTATAATCCTATGAAATAATACATCAAAGACAAATTATTTTTAAATCTAATAACAAACTTTCTTTCAAAGCCCAATTTGTAAAATATATTTAAATGTGCCATGGGTTTTTGTTTAAATTTCTGCTCAAACCTGCTTGTACTAGTTTATCTATGCACTTGGTAGTAAATGTTAAATATTTAAATCACTTCAACGGTAAATATCACTAATATTTTGAAGAAAGTTTTGATCAAATACTTAAACAATTCTATAATTTATTAAAAATAATATAATATTCATTCAGATGTCATTTAATAATTTTAAAAAGTCATTGCATGATTATAGAAATAATTAAAATTACTAATAATAATTATGTATTAAATATAATATTTATCTTAACTAAGTTTAATATTTAAAATTTTAATATTTAAGGCATTTGAGGATAGAAAATTTTAAGTTTTTCAACTTAATTAATAATTAAAAAGTATTTCAAACAAATAAATTTTACTACACGTGTTTCCTTGGCTTTGTCCTTTTAAGTTGTGGTAAATAAGGTAAACATATAATTCATGCTATTTTTATAGTAAAATATTCTTTTTTTTTCATTTCATACCATTTATCTATTATAGTAATTACATTTTCTCTCACATTAAATTAATTATTTATTATAGATATAATTGGTAAGAAATATTTTTAATTGCATACTAATATTCAGATCAATCCTTTAATAGGAATTGCTCATTCATTGATTGATTGAAATAAATAATTTGATTAATTGAATGCATTAAGTAAATGATTTAATGTACATGACTGAATGCTACTTTTTGTTCAAAAATGATTATTTTGAAAATAATGTTACTGTAGAATTTTTACTGTTCAGATACATCAGAAAAATAAAACTTCTTTTGCTCACAGTAAATGCTTATACTCCTCTAAAACGCATAACAAGGGCATGGTCACAAAGAAAAAAATTCCAAAAATTAAAGGAAAACATCAATGAGCATAGAAAGATTTCAAAAGGGTATTCTAAAACGCAAGCGCGAGCCAAATCCAACTACAACCATTATAATTAATAGAATATCAGAAACTTCAAAGTAATTATTTTGATCAAGAACCCCCAAATTTTAGACCTTATGTCTTAGTTAAGAGGGGAACGAACCTGAGTCCCTTCATCGAGAACCATAACCAAAAGCAAATTGAGACTATAGCTCCCCAAAGATCAACACTTCCTTGCTGGACTTCTGGCATGAATGGACAAGACAGATCAAGAAAAAAAAAACTAAGAAAGCATTCAATCAAAGTTGAAGCAAATGAAAAGGTGAAGACTTTACCTGTAACATAATTTTTGTCGGGATCCATAGATCTTGAGAGATCCAATTCGGATCTTTCATAAACCAAAAAAAGAAAAGTGATGCGGAGATGACATAAGATGGATTCAGCAAGTTCAAAGAACCCCCAAGATGAAAACTTTTGGAGAAATGAGTGAGCTGAATGTAAAGAATATGATGAGACGAGTTCAAATATGTGATTGCTGTAAGATCAAGATTTGGTCATGTGGTACAACTCTATGTTTTGATGATAACAAGTATTTATTTGTGGATGAACAACTATGATACTCTAATGTTTGTCTTGAGTGTTTTGACAAACAGGTTCTGATTCTGACACCAGAAGATATATTCGTCAGAAGTTCTGAAGATCAGAAGATCAGAAGATCAGAAGATCAGAGGATCTGAAGATCAGAGGATCTGAGGATCAGAGGATCTGAAGATCAGAGGATCTGAAGATCAGAGGATCTGAGGATCAGAGGATCAGAAGATCAGAGGATCAGAAGATCTGAGGATCAGAAGATCTGAAGACCAGAAGCTCTGAGGGACCAGAGGCTCTGAAGGTTCAGAAGCTCTGAAGGTCCAGAAGCAGAAGTTACGAAGGTCAGAGGATCCAAGCATCCCTCTGACTCTGATCACCAAGCTTCACAAGTTCCAACACGAAGCATAACTCTGATCAGAAGTCAATGGTTAAAGGCAAATGTCTCTATCGAGAAGTACAAGAGCAGTGTACTATTCTGAAAAGCCTACCTACCAAGGTTCAGCCACAGCAGGTTCTGGAAGTTCCAGAAATGCCCTCCAACGGTCATATTCTCTCAACAGAAATATCCTTTGCACCTTGGACTATAAAAGGCTGAAGAAAAGAAGAAAGACTAAGAGTGAGAGAAATCAAGAGCTGCAATACAAGAAAAGATTCAAGCCTCTACTTTCTTCATCTGTTCTTATTTAGTTTACACTCAGCTTATTTAGAAGCAAACCTTTGTAAACACCAACCTCAAACAGTTGTTTGATTTTCCTTAAGGGACCGGGTAGGTCAGTATCCTTAAGAAGACTAAGAGAGTGAATCTTAGTGGTGATTCCTTTAGGAGATCAAGGTTGATCGGATCCTAGAGAAGACTAAGAGAGTGAATCTTAGTGATAGCTAAGTCAGTGTATTGTTAGTCACTTGTAGGTTTCAAGTGCAGTTGTAACAATTATCTGATTAGTGGATTGCCTTCATTCTAAGAAGGAAGAAATCACCTTAACGGGTGGACTGGATTAGCTTGAGGGATTTATCAAGTGAACCAGGATAAAATACTTGTGTGCTTTTCTCTTCTCTCTATCTTTATCCGCTGCACCATCTATCTTAGAGAAACCGAAAAGATTTACTTTAAATCTTAAGGGGAAAGTTTTTATATTGAAAACGCTATTCAACCCCCCCCCTTTAGTCGTTTTTCATACCTTCAATTGCATGTTATAAAAGATGAAGAAATGTGGTGTCTTTGTCGTGGTAAAGGTGATAAATATGGTGGATCGAGGAAGAAGATGAAAGCAAATGAAAAGGTGAAGACTTTACCCGCAACTTGAATTTTGTTGGGATCCTTAGATCTTGATAGATCAAATTAAGATCTTTCATAAACCAAAGAAGAAAAGTGATGCAGTGGATGACATAAGGTGGAATCGACAAGTTCAAAGAACCCCCAAGATGAAAGCTTCTGGCGAATTGAGTGAGATGAATGTAAAGAGAATGATGAGGCGAGTTCAAATATGTGATTGCATGTTATAAAGGTTGAAGAAATATGGTGGCTTTGTGGTGGTAAGGGTTAAAACTATGGTGGATCGAGGAAGAAGATGAAAGCAAACAAAAAGGTGAAGACTTTACCTGTGACTTGAATTTTTTTGGGATCCGTAGATTTTGAGAGATCCAATTTAGATTCTTCATAAACTAAAGAAGAAAAGTGATGTAGTGGATGACATAAGGTGGATTCGACAAGTTCAAAGGACCCCCCCAAGATGAAAGCTTTTGGCGAAATAAGTGAGATGAATGTAAAGAGAATGAGGAGACGAGTTCAAATATGTGATTGCATGTTATAAATGATGAAGAAATGTGGTGCATTTGTGCTGGTAAAGGTGGTAGCTATGGTGGATTAAAGAAGAAGATGAAAGCAAATGAAAAGGTGAAGACTTTACCCGCAACTTGAATTTTTTTGGGATCCTTAGATCTTGATAGATCCAATTCAGATCTTTCATAAACCAAAGAAGAAAAGTGATGCAGGGGATGGCATAAGGTGGAATCGACAAGTTCAAAGAACCCCAAAGATGAAAGCTTTTGGCGAATTGAGTAAGATGAATGTAAAGAGAATGAGGAGGCGAGTTCAAATATGTGATTGCATGTTATAAAGGATGAAGAAATGTGGTGGCTTTGTGGTGGGAAAGGTGAAAGCTATGGTGGATCGAGGAAGAAGATGAAGATGAAGTTAGATAAGAAAAGGCAGAGAAAGTTTATAGAGAGAGAAAGTGAAATTGCAAAGTCGAAGTGGTAAGTGTGGGTGTATGAGTGATGATTTAAATGGAGGGGAAGAAAAAAAAAGTTTTTTTATTGTTACAGAAGGAAGTGTGAATCTCATGAGAGGTTGTAGTGTGAGGTGTAAAGAATTGACAGTTTCACAATACATGTGTCATGTTCTGGATAAAAGAAGAAGTGAGGTGTCATGCTATGGAAGAAAGAAAGTTATGTGTCGTTTTCTAAGCAGGAGAGATTGTCATTGAAAAATAACATAAAGTGAGTGGGTCAGGGTGAAATATTAAAGTGGTGGCATTATTACAACCCTATAAATCCCAAGTAGGGCAGGACAAGGAAGTACATGATATGATAGTAATCATATTCTGTTGTTATCTGGTGTTTGTTGCGTCAGCAAGATTAGATAACACTATCCTGTCTCTTATCTTATCATGTCATAATGTGTAAAAGTTATCCTGAGGGGGAAGTTATGATATAACTTATCTTGATAGGATAAGATAACAGTTATATATTCTCTTTTGGTATTGGAACTCCGAATTAATTTATTTCAATATATAATGATGTTAATTAATAAATAGAAAATTATTATTTTTAATTTAATTAAAAATAAATAAACAATTATTCATTAATACTAAAATAGACTGCTCACTTATAAACATTAATTTGTTAATAGTAATAAACTAATTTTCTATTATCATCAATTATTAAAATCATTTCTCTACTTATATAATAATTTAAACATAAAGTACTTTGGAGAAATTAATATTTTTAATAATATTTATTTAATTTAGTTAACCTCTATTATTAATTTATTATCACTTGTCACAACTAAGTTAAAAACAATTGATTGACTACATAATTTTAATTAAAATAGGGTCCCTTAAAAAAAAGCTAATCAATAAAATAAATTTTCTGATAGTTATTTTAAAACACACACACATATATATATATATAAATATATATGCTCATTTTCTTGTTTCTTGTGTTGTTGTCTTCTTGGTTTTCTCTTATTGAATTGTTTTTGCCGGTTATAAATGACTCATAAACAACACAATTTTCCTACTTCCTCCGTTCCAGAAAGTTTGTTGTTTTGGACCTTCTTTTAATATTTCAAAATGTTTGTTGTTTTAGAAAGTCAATGCATTTTTTGCTAATTGTTTCCGCCTATACCCTCATTTGATACATTTTCTCTTACTTATTACCTTTCATATTAACCAACCACAACTCTTCTCTATTGATTACATTCTTCTTTATCAATGTATAATTTAATAGTTTCACATCATACTAGTAAAATTAAATAAGGGCAATCTAGTCAAATTATACTATCAATGATTGATTTATTACTCTTTGTGCCACAACCTTAAACTACAAATTATATGGAACGGAGAGAGTACTTCTCAATTAGTACCTACACAAACTATGGGCAAGAAGAATCCACCGACCTTCCCAATCACCATGGCATAATTTTCATGGAAGACACTGGTCAAGAATTTTGCAACAAGAACTTGGTGAAGTGGGAGATTGTCAATACTCGCTATTGCAATGATGAAAAGGTTGATACACATTTATGTATGATATTGTGGGGTGCAATAAATTTGTTAAACTCAAAAACTTGACCTTTGAGAGGGTCACTTCTGAGTTCTTGAGCACTATTAATGAAACCCAACATGTAGGCCATGCGACAAGTCTTGGTGGCTGATGCACGTATATTTTTCAATATTTGTCCTATATGTTTTTGAAATTATAGTTCACGCACAGGATAGATGTTATACCAAATGTCTAGGACATTGTGCACAACGTACAACAGATAAATCACAAGTTCAACATAGTATTAAACCAGCAAAATAATAAAGAAGAACACATAGAATTGATAACCTAGTTCAGTGCAACGTCACCTACGTCTGGAGGGCTTCAGCCCGAGAAAGATAATCCGCTATTATAGAGAATCAAGTACAAAAAGATCTTAATTAAACAGCCCCTGTTCACAGTCTTTCTAACTATTCCTACCAGTGCTATTACTTAGGTCACCCCCTAAGTATAAGAACCCCTTCTCAACTAAAACAAACTAACTTTATGTCATATGATGATAAATGGAAGTAGTAGAGTGGTGTACAAATAACACAATAAGGACTAACAACCACAAACCCTAAAAACACCACCAAGCGGTGCCTAACACACACATATCAACTAGGGTTAAGTCTCCTTAAATAGTCGTTCTTCTGCAGGCCTTGATCTCTAATCGGCTGAACGAACAAAGAGTCCACAAACTAAATATGGAACAAATCTTGTTGTCAAAGATTTGATCTCAGACATATTTTCTCCACAAACTAAAACCAGAAGCAAATCTTCCTTCACAGATTTGTTCACATGATAAAACAATCACCACATATTTAATGTGGACTCTTTGAAACTAATCTTTAAAACCAGAAACAAATCTTATCAAATAAGATTTGAACACAAGTAGATATAATCTTCTAAAATTTAAACCAAATCAAATCTTCTTCAGCAGATTTGATTACACCTGATATATTTCCAGATAACACACATAAGCTTCTTCAACAACCCTAGCTTGTTGATCACGTAAAACAATCCAAAGCTTCTAGAATAAACATGAAACACACAACAGCTTCGCAGGGACAAATGTTGCACCAGATACTCCAACATTTGGTCGCACATCTTGACAAATAAAACATCTTATCTAAAATGTAGACAACCATGAAAAAAGGAACAACATTTATGTATGATTTTGTCTCTAAATATTACATTACCTTTACAAAATGGATAGGTTTTATGATAAATGTGCAATAGGTAGAGTATAAGTGGAGAAGATAAGGAAAAGTTGGAAAAAAATCGAGTATTCGATAAACTCTACAAGTGGTCATCTATGAGCACTCTCCGTATAATGGTTATGTCGAATTCATTCACTGTTAAATTAGACTAACGTTTAATATATTGTTCATAATATTCAGAACTTTAATCTGAAAGATTGGGCATGCAAGAAAATGTATGTACACACAACAGCATAGGAGTGATCAACGTCACCGACAACAACACGAATCATGAGCGCTCTTATTTTATTATTATTTTAGGAAGATGAATGTGATTAGCACCCTAATTTTTAGGGACCAAAGTGAGCGTTGCTCTTGTTTCTCATTTTCTTAATTATTGTTTGAAACATTCCCTCATTAAGTAATGTAGATCTCTCAATCCAAATCGAGTAATGATATATACACACCTCAATTTTTAAACACTTCATTTGCACCTCTTTTTATTTCTATCTCTCTCATCTTATCATCTATCATATCTCATATTTTCTCTCTCTTACTTTTTCTTTTCTTCCTATCTCTCTCACCATTCCACCTCTCCACCTCAAAAGAGAGGTGTGGATGAAACATTACTCATCCAAATCTTCATCAATACCTCTCAATTCAAAATTTGAAGCATTGAAATCAACGGTTTAAATTCTATCTCGTAATCTGAGCCAATTATTTAAGTGTTAAAATTTAGTAAATCGTTGGATTTAAAATCAACGGTTTAGATCATGGATTAAAAGAGGTTGAGGGAGATTTGGATTGAGATGATCCAAATTCGATATTAAACCAAACCAAACCATCGCCCCTCAAAGCAATTCTTGCATTCACATTTCACAATTGTCAAATACTGTTAATGAAACATAAAAGTATGGTTTCTAGAGAGTAACTTGAAGTGAGGTCACTGCTTCAACATGCTTAGAAGGGGTAGGACCAATTTGGCGAAGCAGGTGTATGACGAAATGCTCAGCACGTACGGTGTTACTCCAGACACGTGGACGTATAACATTTTGATTAGAGGGTTTTGCAAGAATTCCATGGTGGATGAAGGGTTTCATTTCTTCAAAGAAATGACGAGCTTTAATTGCGAATCGGATATCATTACGTATAATACACTTGTTGATGGTTTGTGTAGGGCGGGGAATGTCAAAACTGAGCATAATTTAGTGAATGGTATGAGCAAGAAATGTGAGGATTTGACTCCCAACAGTGTTACTTATACAACTTTGATTTGAGGGTATTGTATGAAACATGAATTAGATGTGGCCTTGGTTATTCTTGAAGAGATGACTCGTCAGGGCCTCAAGCCAAATATTGTTACCTATAATACTCTAATAAAAGGGCTTTAGTGAGGCGCGCAAGTTGGACACTGATTCATTCACATTGTAGTGCAGGAAACCTGGACGAAGCATTGAAGGTGTTTGAAAACATGAAAAAGGTTTACATCAGGAATTGGTGGAGAAAGGTTTACATCAGGAATTGACATGCCTAAATGATTTGGTTACTTCCCTAGAGGCAAGGGGAAAAGTAGAGGAAGGTGCATTTATATCAAAGAGAATACCAGGACTAGAGAACTTGGACAGATCTGTGCTAAACTATAGCTCCAAAAAATCGAGGCCTAATAAAGCGTGAGTCATGTTCACTACTTTCTGAGTCTGCTGTTGTCATATTTTCCATTTTGATTATTGACAGTTAAAATAATAAGTTTATACAGATAGTAGTTGATTTTTATTTCAACAAGTAACTGTGTTAATTTAGAGGCCGATTTTCAGTGCAATGGTAAGGTTTCTGCCATGTGACTTTGCGGTCACAGGTTCGAGCCGTTACATTAGCCTCTTGCAAAAATGCAAGGTAAGACTGCCTACATTATATCCATAAAGTGGATCCGACCCCTCCTAGACCTCGCACATGGCTGGAGCTTTATAGCACTAGGTTTTCCCTTAAGTAATGTGTAACTTCATGTGTATACTAAAATGACCTCTCATTTCGTTCAGGTTGAATATCAACAGAGGCCAAAACATCTCTAATTTCTGAATATATAATTCTTAATTGTTCTATATATTCTTATTCATGTTCATCATATTCTTCATCATTCATCCTCACAAACGTAGCGCGAGCACCTCTTACTGAATCTCTCTAGCTCATTTCACCTTTGAAAAATGTAGAAGATTGGCACCTCAACGGAGTTGAACGTCCCCTGACGGAGAGAATACTTGGATTTCGCCGGAGCAGAACAGCGCCTTGACGGAGTTGAATGACACATTGGTGGAGATAGAGCTTGGTTTGAAGTAGATATAAAAGGAAACCATGGGGCGGTGGATTTCTAAAGCGGTGCTTCTCTTCTCCACTGCGTTCTCTTCCTCTCTACCGCAAAACCCTCCTTACTCTTTCAAGCCAGAACCGGTCGATGATCACCAACACTAGATCGATCCATATCGATGACATTTGATTGTGTTTTCTAGGGAGATAGTGACATAGAGGGGTTTCTGGTTGATTGTACCCTCATTCCACGACAACGGTGCCACTTCACTTTCAGCGACGGTGACGCTTCACTTGATTTCGACTACGGTGACAAGAGAAGTGGCGGCTTTGCATAAGATCTAGGTGGGTGGTGGGGAAAATACCTGAAACAAGGTGAAAGCGATTCAGAGATAGTGATGCATTAATAATTAGGGGTAGTTTTATAACTTAGCTTTTTTTAAGATAGTGATGAATTAATGAACCACTATTTTAACTGGTCCATACTAGATCTCACCACTCTTTTCTTTTTATCTCTTTTCTTTATAGTTATACTAATTATAAGTGTGAATAAGACTTAATTCATATAATATAACCAAGAAGAAATACAAATTAGATGTCAAATCAAAGGATGCCGGAGAGACAACAGTGTAATCAAAGACGCTACATGCCTACAATATCATACTCGAAGGGAACATTGAAATTACCCCAAATCATTTATGTAAAAGAATCCTTATCCCTCAAATTCCACCTCCACCAGATACAATGAGTAATTTAATAGGAAAAAGAGATAAATAAGATAGAAAATTAGAAAGTGAGTGGAAATATGATGAGAAAAAGTGTGTGAATGTAATTAAAAAGTTAAGTAGTAATTTATTGGTATGTTGAAACGTTTCCGTTCTCAACACCTCGACTTATTTTCGAGCTAAATTCCTTTTGAAGAAGAATGAGTATTCCAAACACTCTAGGGGGAGCTTGGATGCAGCATGCTTCTTGTATGCTGCCAGGTCCGCTGATGCTGAACAGAGTTTTTTCAGCTATTTCAAGTCCCACACCGGTTGAGATTGATACTATATGAGCGTTTATAAGCAGGTACTTAGCAATTGGGTTTGTCCCTTCGGGGACATCCGATAAAATTGGAACGATACAGAGAAGATTAGCATGGCCCCTGCGCAAGGATGACACGCACAAATCGAGAAATGGTCCAATTTTTTTTAAATATACTTATTATTAGGGCAAACAAGTTTTTTAGGGCTTTTGAATTTGCCTCCCTTCGGGGACATCCGATAAAATTGGAACGATACAGAGAAGATTAGCATGGCCCCTGCGCAAGGATGACACGCACAAATCGAGAAATGGTCCAAATTTTTTTAAATATACTTATTATTAGGGCAAACAAGTTTTTTAGGGCTTTTGAATTTGCCAGAATTTAAAATATATGCAGTAATACTACTTGCATTAGATTATTCTTTACCAGAAATAACTTGCACATAATTTATAATTTGTTAGCACTCCCATCGACTTACCATTTCAGATTATGCAGCAAATCATTCTTAAGCTAGTTCGGCTAGACCAAATTGTGCGGGTGGAGGTAGTAGCCTGACACATGAGAATTGGGATAAGTAACCGTTGTGCAACAGAGTGACATGAAGATTGGCTAAATGGTTATGATGAAAAAAATTACATTTCTCATTTGGTAACCATACAGTGGTAGCTTCTAAGGTATTGTTTGGTGTTTGAGAGCGTGCTTAGCTTTACTTGTTTGATGGGTTATTATCTTACCACTTTAATTAGCTTTTGAATTTGTTGTGTTATGATAACCAATTATGTGTTGTACATGGTTTTGTTTTATCGTTCCTAAAACTAGGCACAGAAGCTGGACATTCAGTGACATGATGAACTTTCAGTGACATCGTGTCAGTGATGCTGCTAATGGGATTTTCTTCGAGGTCCAGCGCGAGTCCCGTCTTCTTGATCTTCATGTGATTGGGCCATATTTTATCAAGTGAAGCAATTGAATCGATGAAACTTGCTTGTTTTGGCATCTTGGTTAATCTTCAATCTAGAGTAATCATGAGGAATGATTTCATTGATTTTGCTTTACTGTGTAATGGTTGCTGCAAGTTCAGTGGGAGAGGAGCTCCTTTAAAGGGCTGTTGTTCAGGTTTGTTTAGGAGCTTCTGTGCCTGTTCATAGTTGTATCTGCCAAGAAATTTTGAAGCAATCATTTTAGATAAGCTCAAAATTGGGAAAATTGAAACTTATATAATGAATAATCTTGAAATAATGTTGGTTTTTCAGATGTACTAGTCATGTTGTTTGACATGAAACCATCATAACTGTTTAAAATATGCTGCACAGTTCACCATTATCCTGCATTGTATCCTGTGAATTGAAAGAATCTTCTATCACTAAATTCATTCTATAGTTCACTGAGTTTTCAGATTATTTGTTTCAATAAGTTAGCTATATTGATTGATCAAATCTCGGACCGTGTGTCCAACTTACTTCTTTAAAGAATCTAACACGAATTTTGTGTAAACTTAAGTTGTGATTGGTGAACTTGATGTTAACTTGCTCAGAAGAAGATTATCATGAGTTTCACGATGAAGATGATTTCATATAGTGTAAATTAAATAAGAAAGTTCTATATCTGACCTGAATAATATACTATCACAATTCTTATTTCTTCAAGATGCATTAGCTGATATATTTTTACGAGGCAGTAATCTTATAGCTGAAGGAATGGCATCTTTGGTATGTGCACTATTTTCTTAGTTGTGAAGAAAATAATGAATAAAAAAAATACTGGTTGTTACATTAAAAAAAAATCGAGCAGATAAATTGCCACTCATCTTAAATTTCCTTAATTACATCTATTATGTCTGATTTCAACCCCTGCATATTATGTCTTTATCTATGTTACATGCTCATTCAAGATATATATCACTTTACGTTCAAAAAAAAGATATATATCACTTTACATACTAAGATTCACAATTTTAAAATATAATTAAAAGTGTCCCACATGATTACATCAGTTACAATTTCGAAGTGTTTGTACTTGCTTTACTCCAATTTTTCTTCTGCACCTTCTTTTGCCTCAACAGTCTGCAAGTTGAATTATTATAATCCCCATGATATGAACTGCATGTATCTATCTGATATTAGCACTTTTCTTCCCGAGATGATTATCCATTAACCCAAGTGGCCTCCCCCATGTTGTGTCACCTATGTCTATGTGGACTGTGCAGCATGTCATTCACAAATAGCTTGTTCAATGAACTTAATGCCCCACATAGCACATAAACAGAATTTGTATGTTATACATATACATGTGAGTAAACACAATGTTTTCCTTGTTTGGATTCTCATTTAATTAAAAAAAAGGTTAAAAATACAGTTTTTAGCTTAAATGCTTTTTCTTTTATGGAAAATAAATTACTCCAACATTTCACAAATAGATAGAGGGCAGAACTGCAATGTTGTATGTTTGGTATTGAGTTCAGCAGTTTGAAAGAAGGGCATGAGTGGCGGGAATTAAACTCACAGTTGAAGTTACACTTTTTTAGTTTTATTTTGATTTACAGATATAAGTTGGATTGATTTGCAGGGACAAGGTTGTCTTGGTCCAGTTTTGTAGTAAATCATATTTGTGGTTCTAAAACCATTTCTTAAGCTAGTTCTCAGAGTGGTTCTGAATGCTTGGACCGGTTCTTTAACTGAGTTCCCGAGCTGATTTGCCAAATTGAAAAACCGGTTCAGTTTGGTTCATGTATAAAAAACCCAGTTCAATTTGATTCAGCCAAACCCTGTTTTCTAGTTCAATTCGGCTTGGTTTGTCTTTTTGCTTGAACCTGAACCATGAACTGTCCTATAAGCAAATCAACAGGGTTGATGAGTGACAAAGATAATTTACTGCTATAGAGAAATTTTTGGTCGATGAGTACTAGAGACTAGAGAGAAAGTTTGGTTCAAAATATAGCTACTAGTCCTATGTTCTGAGTTCTGATACAAAGTGGATGAGTGAGTATTAGTTTAAATCCATGTCCAGTGCGTAGTCAAACTGATATAAAAAGAATCATTAGAATATGAATATCAATTTGTTTCTATGCTCTGCTGCTTTGCTTTGAGAGAGGAACTTTGTCCTTATTTTTTTTTGGTGGTTTTAATTGATGAAGGATGCTTTTTGTTAGCTCCAGAGTTGAGGCTGAGCAGGATTTGTGGTTCTATTTGCATCTACTTGTCTCACTGCAACTTTTGTCTCACACTGATTGACTTTTAACGTTTGTGTTTATAAACATATGCTCATCTGCAAAGTGTGTTCCTTCGGGGACATCTGATAAATTTGGAATGATACAAGAAGATTATCATCGCGCGTTGCCTCTGCGCAAGGATGACACGCACAAATCGAGAGATGGTTCAATTTTTTTATACTCCAGTCTTCTTCTACTGGGTCCAAATATTATCCAATTTTCTGTTCAAGAATGCCATGATTTTTATTTGCACAAATCTATGTTGAATTCTGTGCAATGATAAAATAATATTGCCCGGATATTATGCGTGTCCTCCCTTTTTAATTTCTGTTCACTTCTAAATTCTAATTGTTTTGCCAATTTATTCATAGCTTAAGTTGATGCTGCAGAAGAGTTAGTTTTTTTTTATCTTTGAAAGTTGTCATTTTTTTCTTTCTTCTAGAATTTTGCTGTCCCAATTCAGTTTAGTATCTTAGAATATCATTGGGGTTAGATCTCACAAATGAGCAGAAGAGACTGGATCTTTTATAGATGAAAAGACTTGTTTTAGTGTTATTGTGGGTTTAAGTTTTATTGTTAATTATTAATATCATTATTAGATATAAGAAAATTAGTTTAAAAAAAAAAAAGAAAGAAAAAGAATCAGAGATGTGGAAAGGGGTTCACGTAACCCCCACCCCTTGATTTAAAAAGTAAAATAAAACTAACTACCCACTAAATCACATAACCCACCCATCCAGTACCATTCTTTTCTTCTACCCTTCGTGAATCAACGCCGCCTCTGTTTCTTTCGCCTACTTTGAGGCTGAAAGTTTTCTCCACAAATGAAACACTGAACCCGTCCATAGGAACTCAACCTTGAACGAAATTTCCATTCCACCAGTGGGAAGACTTCGGACATTAATTTGGGGATTTAGGATTTATGCTCTGATGAAGGAGAAGAGTACTCACTCTACAAAAATTGCTCTTTGATGCTATTGAGGTATACCTTCAACCCACAAATTTCAATAATAATATTATAGCACAGTTTAGAATTAAGTAGAATTATTTTTAGGGTTTTAGTTACTCATTTGGGAATTTTATGGTTGCTCATGGGTAGTATGTCAAAAGGGAAATAAATGCTGAAGGTTTGAGGTTAATTTTTGGTGTTCAGATTCACTGACTAGTGGCTCATTCGCTTATCGTGGAGTTGTTGAGAGCAGTCGTATTGGTTCTTCGTAACTGTGAGTGGTTTTCAACTGCTTTGACATATTTTTAACAGTCTTATAACTGATTTAATTACTTTATCATATTGCCTATTTATCTAAATTGGGGAAACATGTTTTTTATATGTTTGACTATCATTCTTGAACTCTGAAAGCTGATTTTATGAAGCTGATTTTGAGTATGTTTTATGAGTTGATATGAGAAGAGAATGACATTGGTTTAATTCTGAAATTGTGTGAAATTGAGATTGTGAACTTGAAAAGCTTTTATGAGCATTGAAAAGTTGATGTTGAGAATGTTATTTTGAAAACCTTTGATGAGTATTGGAAAGCTGATTTTGAGACTGTTGATGAGACTTGATAAGATTTGAGAAAATGGTTTTGGGGATCCTTGATAGAACCCCGTAGCCGTTAGCGGAGGTAACGGCCTAGGTGCACCTAGCTAGTTTGATTCCGGGAGGAGAGGGCTATCCGTTAGATGGAGCCGCCAGTGCACGGAAAGGGCTATCAACGAGATGTAGCTTCCCCCGATGAGATTGATGAGATATGACATGATTCCGGGTGGAGAGGGCTATCCGTTAGATGGAGCCGCCTCTTGGGTAAGATAATCCTTAAGAGGAAAGGGCTATCGACGAGATGTAGCTTCCCCCGATGACACGATGCGACTTGAGAAAGGAAAGGGCTATCCGCTAGATGGAGTCACCCCTATCGGAGAGGCCATCCCTTAGGAGGAGAGGGCTATCAGCGAGATGGAGCCGCCTCATGGTTCTACATGTGTGACCCTATTAATTATATTTCTGGTTTTATGTTTTTCATATATGGACTTTATTTTAACTGTATTTATTTGAAATGGTTATTTATGAACTTTATGATTTTTGTCAAGTTCATTGTTGAAATGATTTAAACTGGTATTATTGATGATATAAAATGTTTATACTGAGCTGAGAGCGGAAAAAATCGTGCCTAGTTTGTTTCCCCTTCTTGTTCATGGTGGTTGTTGACTGCTCACTAAGTCTTTGTGACTTACCCCATTCCTTATTTCCCTCCACAGATTTTCAGGCAACTGAGTAGCAGACTGTTGTCAGATTCAGACCATTCGACTTATTTCCTTTAGCAGGTTGTCATATTGGTGTCTTTTATTTAATCCTGGTCATCTGCAGCTATAGGGAGTCCTAGGTGGATTTATATTTGGGATTGTGATTTATTGTAAAGAGATTCTGGTGTTTTTATATATGTGTACAAGGATATTTTGAATAAATTGTTTGGAAAATGATTCTATGAGGAAGAGGCTTGCCAGGCTAGGGTAGTAGTTTGTGACCGGTCACGGCTTAGGATTTTGGGTCGTGACAATAGAGCTGTTCAATATCATAAATAGGGCTTTCCTTTTGCCTTCTATCTAAATCACAACACTAGCTTTCATCAAGTTCCCCTTATCAGACTATCCCTTATTTTCTTCAGTTGGCAGGATGAGATGTAAAGCTTTTTTTGATGTTAATTTTTTTGTTATTTAATTGTTTCCATCAGATATATCATGGTTTCATTTCTGTTAGAAATTGTTCGTAAAATTAATTGCAGTGTGGTCTAGCCTATCAAATGTCGAAATTTGAACTTGAGATCTTGCTCAAGCATAGGCATTATTCATTTCGACATAAAAATTAGATACAGACTTGTTCCGATGCACTGTTTTTTGAAGAGGAGATAGTATAACCTTTTAAAGAGAAAACTTAAATTTCTCTTATTTAGTTTGCAGATGGAGATCATTGAGCAAGTGGATTTTCACTCGAGCAGTTCTTCCATCTGTGTTTGGTGCATAGTTTGATAACTAATAAAGGTTTTGCTTGCTCAAATTCTCTAAACATACCTTTATATACCCTCTTAATACTATGTATGTCTCATACTGTTATTCAATAGTGTTATATAATGTTTCAGATCTCCCTTTACTTTTTTCTATGCTTGTGTGGAAGACTTTGCAGATGATAAATATGATTCTAATAATGATATTTAGATGATGAGGTTTCATAAGGGTGGACACTTATTTCGTTTATTTAATGTACAACACTTCTCTGTACAAGCATGTTTTTATTTTTGTTCGGGGTTTCTTGAACATGATCGCAATCTTAACGATTTTAGGTGATTGAGAAACTAATTATTTGAACAATAACAAGTTTTTAAGAGCTTTTGGATTATCTGTCAGTAATGTATATATATAATGGCTTAAAAGCACATTTGGTCTCCCACGAATTTCAATTGTGTAAAACGAGTCCTTAAACTTTTTTTAGCAAGCTGAGTCCCCGGCCACGTTTATGCTGTTAGTGACGTTGGTCCTTATATCATTTTCCGTCCAAAAACTAACGATTTGGGGAACCAAAAGTGCAATTAAACAAAAAATAATTAATAAAAAATATGGAAAAGCAGTTGTTCTTCATTTTTTCCAGAAATAACATGATATTTATCTTCTTCCTCTTCATCTTCGTCATCTTCAAACCTAACAACCCAAAAAAATAAATTGAGAGAGTGAGCACCCAAAACTTCAACACCCATAAACACTCTCTCTGTGTTTGAAGCAACAGAGTATAAAATTCATTTCCATTCACCAAAATCTCACTCTCTCTCCCTATGAGGATCTGCAAGAACGCCAAGCTTGTAGAGGAGAATAGGGGAAAGGTTGGTGTTCTTGCGGATCCTCATATGGAGAGGGAGTGATATTTTGGTGAATGGAAATGAATTTTATACTCTGTTGCTTGGTGTTCTTGCGGATCCTCAGAGAGAGTGTTTGTGTGTGTTGGAGTTTTGGGTGCTCACTCTCTCATTTTATTTTTCTGGGTTGTTAGGTTTGAAGATGATGATGATGAAGACGAAGAAGATGAATATCATGTTATTTCTGAGGAAAAATGAAGGATAACTGATTTTCTATTTTTTATTTTATATTTTTTTGTTTAATTGCATTTATGGTCCAACAAATCGTTAGTTTTTTTATGAAAAATGGTATAAGGAGCAACATCACTAAAGGCGTAAACGTGGGGGACCCATCTTGCTAAAAAAATAGTTTAAGGATTCGTTATGCACATTTGAAATTCGTGGGGGACCAAATGTACTTTTAAGCCACATATAATTGGACTTGCTGGTTTAGTTACCTCTATTTCACAAGACTCAAATTTTAAGAAAACTAATTAGAGGTGTAGCATGTTCATCAACCCAACAACAACATTAACAAAGCAACTTACTATTAAATTTAAGTTCAGAAATTTTTCTAAGAATTAAGACTCATCTTAGTGACTCATCTAGGGTTGACGTGACGTGAGTAATGAAAAATGAAATAACAATTTTATATTTCACGTCCTTAGTGTTGAACCCCATGATTTAATTAGCATGTGAGTAGTCCATGATGAACATGACATATTCCTTATCCATATAATGGATTTTAAGTGCATCAAGTAAAGTCTCAACATCATTAACATCAAAATGTGCATCAAGTCCCCCATAGGTAATGAAGAGATGAAGGTCATGAGAATTGTTGAAAATGTTACAGATTTAAGCGTTCACTTCTCCATAATGCATAATATTGAAATTTTGTTTGCACATAATTGAATTTTGTCAGAATGTCACGTCTATCAATTTCAAAAATGCTAATTTATAGATAACATTAAATATCATAGTAGAAGCACGCTTGATACGTTATTAAAGTAATTGATTTGATAACATAGTGAGTTAAGAATTTAGATGGAAAAATCTTACTTTGAGCCAAGCAAACCACATTCTTTATTGATGATGACTGAGGTTCATTCAATAAAAAGAAAGCAACAATTGAAAAATTGAGGCACTAGTTTACACCCGAGTAGGACATTTAGTCAAACATGTTATTTTTTAGAAAAATGTGTCCAGTCACTCAAAACCTTAGTTAAGAAATCGCAGAATTTGGCTGAAGATTTAAACTACTAAAGTTCACTAACCGGTATAACTTGTCTATGTCTTCAGTCAAAGTATATTATTTTTAATAAGGTTTTGAATGATTGTGTACATCTTTCTAAAAATAAATTAATTCAAATTTATTTATTGAATGTCCTACTCAGGTGAAAACATATGTCTCAATTCTTTAACTCTTGATTTCTTCTTGTTGATTGAACCTCAGTCGTCATCAAGAAAGAATATAGTTCACTTGGATCAGAGTAAAATTTCGCCATCTAGCTATATAACTCAATACTCGTGTTGTCCAATCAATTACTTTTATATCTAATCAATCAAGTTTATACTATGATGTTTAATGTTATGTATGGATTACCATTTTTAAAAGTTTCAAACATTAGATTCATAAAAAATTCAATTATATGAGACTAGAATATAATATATGCATTATGGAGAAAAAAAGCCACCAATCTATAGCATTTACAACATTGCTCGTGATGTCCCTCTCTTCAATACCTATGGGGTCATGATGCACTTTTTGATATTTGTGATGTTGAGACATTACTTGATGCACTCAAGATCCCTGATATGGATAAGATAAGGGTCATGCCCATAAAGGATTATACTCATACTAATTAAATCATGGTGTTCCACCCTAAACACATGGAGTATAAAATTATTATTTCATGTTTTAATTGTTGCGTCACTTGATGGGAACACCTTCAAATTTCCTACCATAACTACATTTTAATAAAATATCATTTATTTATGTTAATTTATATAGATATATAATATATAAATTTAGTTTATTACATCTTTTGTCTTTATCATGTACTTTCTTTTCATTTACTATTGTGCATTTGATATGTTTCTTATTAAATAAAGAGATGAAAATGAGTCTGTAGCTATTAAAAGGTGAAACTTGAACTCTTTCCTAAACTTAAAGTCTGAGTCTAACATGGTGGTTTGATGTGAACAATTTTCAAGGTATGGCCCAACTTTTTCAAATGAACTTTTAACCTATAACCTTGCACATACACAAAAGTTAAATTTATTAGTTAAAAAAATTATTGCAAATTTATACTTTCAAATTAGTAAGATGATATCCAATAAAATACTAAAATATGATTGAATATTTGTTTTCAACTTGTTTACACTATAATTATATAGTTATCAAACTCTGTAAAAATAGTATTATGTGCATTTAAAATTTCAAAACTTAATTTCTACATGTAACTTAATAAATAACTAAGTGATGAATCCTTGCTAGGTAAATTTTACTAATATTTTTAGATATATCTAGATACATATGATTTAATTTTATTATGATTTTTATCTTTCTAAAGTAGCATCTTATATATTAAGGTGTGTATGTTAGATTTTTTATCACTAGACGTGAAAGTATGCTTAATTGGAGTTTCAAAAGTTAAAACTTGACATACTACCAAAATATAAAGTCTGAAACTAACTTATTCCCTTGATGTCGGTCATTTTCAATAAATGATCCAATTTTATAAATGAATTTTCAAACCTTGGTAGGTAATGTTGCACAAGAAAATAATCGATTAAGGAAGAAAGTTTTGATTAAACATTTTGTATTTACTCCATATTTATAATTTTTATCTAATAAATTTTAAAAACTTCCATTTTTCTTTATAATCCTATGAAATAATACATCAAAGACAAATTATTTTTAAAACTAATAACAAACTTTCTTTCAAAGCCCAATTTGTAAAATATATTTAAATGTTCCATGGGTTTTTGTTTAAATTTCTGCTCAAACCTGCTTGTACTAGTTTATCTATGCACTTGGTAGTAAATGTTAAATATTTAAATCACTTCAACGGTAAATATCACTAATATTTTGAAGAAAGTTTTGATCAAATACTTAAACAATGCTATAATTTATTAAAAATAATATAATATTCATTCAGATGTCATTAAATAATTTTAAAAAGTCATTGCATGATTATAGAAATAATTAAAATTACTAATAATAATTATGTATTAAATATAATAATTATCTTAACTAAGTTTAATATTTAAAATTTTAATATTTAAGGCATTTGAGGATTGAAAATTTTAAGTTTTTCAACTTAATTAATAATTAAAAAGTATATCAAACAAATGAATTTTACTACACGTGTTTCCTTGGCTTTGTCCTTTTAAGTTGTGGTAAATAAGGTAAACATATAATTCATGCTATTTTTTTAGTAAAATATTCTATTTTTTTTTCATATCATACCATTTATCTATTATAGTAATTAAATTTTCTCTCACATTAAATTAATTAATTATTATAGATATAATTGGTAAGAAATATTTTTAATTGCGTACTAATATTCAGATCAATCCTTTAATAGGAATTACTCATTCATTGATTGATTGAAATAAATAATTTTATTAATTGAATGCTTTAAGTAAATGATTTAATGTACATGACTGAATGCTACTTTTTGTTCAAAAATGATTATTTTGAAAATAATGTTACTGTAGATATTTTTACTGTTCAGATACATCAGAAAAATAAAACTTCTTTTGCTCACAGTAAATGCAACAAGGGCATGGTCACAAAGAAAAAAATTCAAAAAATTAAAGGAAAACATCAATGAGCATAGAAAGATTTCAAAATGGTATTCTAAAACGCATGCGCGAGCCAAATCCAACTACAACCATTATAATTAACAGAATATCAGAAACTTCAAAGTAATTATTTAGATCAAGAACCCCCAAATTTTAGACCTTATGTCTTAGTTAAGAGGGGAACGAACCTGAGTCCCTTCATCGAGAACCATAACCAAAAGCAAATTGAGACTATAGCTCCCCAAAGATCAACACTTCCTTGCTGGACTTCTGGCATGAATGGACAAGACAGATCAAGAAAAAAAAACTAAGAAAGCATTCAATCAAAGTTGAAGCAAATGAAAAGGTGAAGACTTTACCTGTAACTTAATTTTTGTCGGGATCCATAGATCTTGAGAGATCCAATTCGGATCTTTCATAAACCAAAAAAAGAAAAGTGATGTGGAGATGACATAAGATGGATTCGGCAAGTTCAACAGACCCCCAAGATGAAAACTTTTGGAGAAATGAGTGAGCTGAATGTAAAGAATATGAGGAGACGAGTTCAAAAATGTGATTGCATGTTATAAAAGATGAAGAAGAAGATGAAGCAAATGAAAAGGTGAAGACTTTACCCACAACTTGAATTTTGTTGGGATCCTTAGATCTTGATAGATCAAATTAAGATCTTTCATAAACCAAAGAAGAAAAGTGATCCAGTGGATGACCTAAGGTGGAATCGACAAGTTCAAAGAACTCTCAAGATGAAAGCTTCTGGCGAATTGAGTGAGATGAATGTAAAGAGAATGATGAGGCAAGTTCAAATATATGATTGCATGTTATAAAGGATGAAGAAATTTGGTGGCTTTGTGGTGGTAAGGGTTAAAGCTATGGTGGATCGAGGAAGAAGATGAAAGCAAACAAAAAGGTGAAGACTTTACCTGTGACTTGAATTTTTTTGGGATCCGTAGATTTTGAGAGATCCAATTTAGATCCTTCATAAACTAAAGAAGAAAAGTGATGTAGTGGATGACATAAGGTGTATTCGACAAGTTCAAAGGACCCCCCCAAGATGAAAGCTTTTGGCGAAATAAGTGAGATGAATGTAAAGAGAATGAGGAGACGAGTACAAATATGTGATTGCATGTTATAAATGATGAAGAAATGTGGTGCATTTGTGCTGGTAAAGGTGGTAGCTATGGTGGATCGAAGAAGAAGATGAAAGCAAATGAAAAGGTGAAGACTTTACCCGAAACTTGAATTTTTTTGGGATCCTTAGATCTTGATAGATCCAATTCAGATCTTTCATAAACCAAAGAAGAAAAGTGATGCAGTGGATGACATAAGGTGGAATCGACAAGTTCAAAGAACCCCAAAGATGAAAGCTTTTGGCGAATTGAGTAAGATGAATGTAAAGAGAATGAGGGGGCGAGTTCAAATATGTGATTGCATGTTATAAAGGATGAAGAAATGTGGTGGCTTTGTGGTGGTAAAGGTGAAAGCTATGGTGGATCGAGGAAGAAGATGAAGATGAAGTTAGATAAGAAAAGGAGAGAAAGTTTGTAGAGAGAGAAAGTGATATTGCAAAGTCGAAGTGGTATGTGTGGGTGTATGAGTGATGATTTAAATGGAGGGGAAGAAAAAAAAAGTTTTTTTATTGTTACAGAAGGAAGTGTGAATCTCATGAGAGGTTGTAGTGTGAGGTGTCAAGAATTGACAGTTTCACAATACATGTGTCACGTTCTGGATTAAAGAAGAAGTGAGGTGTCATGCTACGGAAGAAAGAAAGTTATGTGTCGTTTTCTAAGCAGGAGAGATTGTCATTGAAAAATAACATAAAGTGAGTGGGTCAGGGTGAAATATTAAAGTGGTGGCATTATTACAACCCTATAAATCCCAAGTAGGGCAGGACAAGGAAGTACATGATATGATAGTAATCATATTCTGTTGTTATCTGGTGTTTGTTGCGTCAGCAAGATTAGATAACACTATCCTGTCTCTTATCCTATCATGTCCTAATGTGTAAAAGTTATCCTGAGGGGGAAGTTATGATATAACTTATCTTGATAGGATATGATAACAGTTATATATTCTCTTTTGGTATTGGAACTCCGAATTAATTTATTTCAATATATAATGATGTTAATTAATAAATAGAAAATTATTATTTTTAATTTAAGTAAAAATAAAAAAGCAATTATTCATTAATAGTAAATAGACTGCTCACTTATCAACATTAATTTGTTAATAGTAATAAACTAATTTTCTATTATCATCAATTATTAAAATCATTTCTCTACTTATATAATAATTTAAACATAAAGTACTTTGGAGAAATTAATATTTTTAATAATATTTATTTAATTTATTTAACCTCTATTATTAATTTATTATCACTTGTCACAATTAAGTTAAAAACAATTAATTAACTACATAATTTTAATTAAAATAGGGTCCCTTAAAAAAATAAGCTAATAAATAAAATAAATTTACTGATAGTTATTTTAAAAAACATACACACACATATATATATATATAAATATATATGCTCATTTTCTTTTTTCTTGTGTTGTTGTCTTCTTGGTTTTCTCTTATTAAATTGTTTTTGCCGGTTATAGATGGCTCCTAAACAACACAATTTTACTACTCCCTCCGTTCCAGAAAGTTTGTTGTTTTGGACTTTCTTTCAATATTTCAAAATGTTTATTGTTTTAGAAAGTCAATGCATTTTTTGCTAATATTTCCGCCTATACCCTCATTTGATACATTTTCTCTTACTTATCACCTTTCATATTAACCAACCACAACTCTTCTCTATTGATTACATTCTTCTTTATCAATGTATAATTTAATAGTTTCACATCATACTAGTAAAATTAAATAAGGGCAATCTAGTCAAATTATACTATCAATGATTGATTTCTCACTCTTTGTGCCACAACCTTAAACTACAAATTTTCTGGAACGGAGGGAGTACTTCTCAATCAGTACCTACACAAACTATGGGCAAGAAGAATCCACCGACCTTCCCAATCACCATGGCATAATTTTCATGGAAGACACTGGTCAAGAATTTTGCAACAAGAACTCGGTGAAGTGGGAGATTGTCAATACCCGTTATTGCAATGATAAAAAGGTTGATACACATTTATGTATGATATTGTGGGGTGCAATAAATTTGTTAAACTCAAAAACTTGACCTTTGAGAGGGTCACTTCTGAGTTCTTGAGCACTATTAATGGAACCCAACATGTAGGCCATGCGACAAGTCTTGGTGGCTGATGCACGTATATTTTTCATTATTTGTCTTATATTTTATTGAAATTATAGTTCACGCACAGGACAGATGTTATACCAAATGTCTAGGACATTGTGCACAACGTACAACATATAAATCACAAGTTCAACACAGTATTAAACCAGCAAAATAATAAAGAAGAACACAAAGAATTGATAACCCAGTTCGGTGCAATGTCACCTACGTCTTGAGGCCTTCAGCCCGAGAAAGATTATCCGCTAGTATAGAGAATCAAGTACAAAAATGTCTTAATTAAACAGCCCCTGTTCACAGTCTTTCTACCTATTCCTACCAGTGGCTTATTACTTAGGTCACCCCCTAAGTATGAGAACCCCCCTCTCAACTAAAACAAACTAACTCTATGTCATATAATGATAAATGGAAGTAGTAGAGTGGTGTACAAATAACACAATAAGGACTAACAACCACAAACCCTAAAAACACCACCAAGCGGTGCCTAACACACACATAGCAACTAGGGTTAAGTCTCCTTAAATAGCCGTTCTTCTGCAGACCTTGATCTCCAATCGGCTGAACGAACAAATTGTCCACAAACTAAATATGGAACAAATCTTGTTGTCAAAGATTTGATCTCATACATATTTTCTCCATAAACTAAAACCAGAAGCAAATCTTCCTTCACAGATTTGTTCACATGATAAAGCAATCACCACATATTTAATGTGGACTCTTTGAAACCAATCTTTAAAACCAGAAACAAATCTTATCAAATAAGATTTGAACACAAGTAGATATAATCTTCTACAATTTAAACCAAATCAAATCTTCTTCAGCAGATTTGATTACACCTGATATATTTCCATATAACACACATAAGCTTCTTCAACAACCCTAACTTGTTGATCACGTAAAACAATCCAAAGCTTCTAGAATAAACATGAAACACACAGCAACTTCGCAGGGACAAATGTTGCACCAGATGCTCCAACATTTGGTCGCACATCTTGACAAATAAAACATCTTAGCTAAAATGTAGACAACCATGAAAAAATGAACAACATTTATGGATGATTTTGTCTCTAAATATTACATTACCTTTACAAAATTGATATGTTTTATGATAAATGTGCAATAGGTAGAGTATAAGTGGAGAAGATAAGGAAAAGTTGGAAAAAAATCGAGTATTCGATAAACTCCTCAAGTGGTCATCTATGAGCACTCTCCGTATAATGGTTATGTCGAATTCATTCACTGTTAAATTAGACTAACGTTTAATATATTGTTCATAATATTCAGAACTTTAATCTGAAAGATTGGGCATGCAAGAAAATGTATGTACACACAACAGCATAGAAGTGATCAACGTCACCGACAACAACACGAATCATGAGCGCTCTTATTTTATTATTATTTTAGGAAGATGAATGTGATTAACACCCTAATTTTTAGGGACCAAAGTGAGCGTTGCTCTTGTTTCTCATTTTCTTAATTATTGCTTGAAACATTCCCTCATTAAGTAATGTAGATCTCTCAATCCAAATCGAGTAATGATATATACACACCTCAATTTTTAAACACTTCATTTCCACCTTTTTTTCATTTCTATCTCTCTCATCTTATCATCTATCATATCTCATATTTTCTCTCTCTTACTTTTTCTTTTCTTCCTATCTCTCTCACCATTCCACCTCTCCACCTCAAAAGAGAGGTGTGGATGAAACATTACTCATCCAAATCTTCATCAATACCTCTCAATTCAAAATCTGAAGCATTGAAATCAACGGATTAAATTCTATCTCGTAATCTGAGCCAATTATTTAAGTGTTAAAATTTTTTAAATCGTTGGATTTAAAATCAACGGTTTAGACCATGGATTAAAAGAGGTTGAGGGAGATTCGGATTGAGATGATCCAAATTCGATATTAAACCTAACCAAACCATCGCCCCTCAAAGCAATTCTTGCATTCACATTTCACAATTGTCAAATAATATTAATGAAACATAAAAGTATGGTTTCTAGAGACTAACTTGAAGTGAGGTCACTGCTTCAACATGCTTAGAAGGGGAGGACCAATTTGGCCAAGCAGGTGTATGACGAAATGCTCAGCACGTACGATGTTACAAAAGACATGTGTACGTATAACATTTTGATTAGAGGGTTTTGCAAGAATTCCATGGTGGATGAAGGGTTTCATTTCTTCAAAGAAATGATGAGCTTTAATTGCGAACCGGATATCATTATGTATAATACACTTGTTGATGGTTTGTGTAGGGGGGAATGTCAGAACTGCGCATAATTTAGTGAATGGTATGAGCAAGAAATGTGAGGATTTGACTCCCAACATTGTTACTTATACAACTTTGATTCGTGGGTATTGTATGAAACATGAATTAGATGTGGCCTTGGTTATTCTTGAAGAAATGACTCGTCGGGGCCTCAAGCCAAATATTGTTACCTATAATACTCTAATAAAAGGGCTTTAGTGAGGCGCGCAAGTTGGACCCTGATTCATTCACATTGTAGTGCAGGAAACCTGGACGAAGCATTGAAGGTGTGTGAAAACATGAAAAAGGTTGACATCAGGAATTGGTGGAGAAAGGTTTACATCCGGAATTGACATGCCTAAATGATTTGGATACTTCCCTAGAGGCAAGGGCAAAAGTAGAGGAAGGTGCATTTATATCAAAGAGAATACCAGGACTAGAGAACTTGGACAGATCTGTGCTAAACTATAGCTCCAAAAAATCGAGGCCTAATAAAGCGTGAGTCTTGTTCACTGCTTTCTGAGTCTGCTGTTGTCATATTTTCCATTTTGATTATTGACAGTTAAAATAATAAGTTTATACAGATAGTAGTTGATTTTTATTTCAACAAGTAACTGTGTTAATTTAGAGGCCGATTTTCAGCGCAATGGTAAGGTTTCTGCCATGTGACTTTGCGGTCACAGGTTCGAGCCGTGACATTAGCCTCTTGCAAAAATGCAAGGTAAGGCTGCCTACATTATATCCATAAAGTGGATCCGACCCCTCCTAGACCTCGCACATGGCTGGAGCTTTATAGTACTAGGTTTTCCCTTAAGTAATGTGTAACTTCATGTGTATACTAAAATGACCTCTCATTTCATTCAGGTTGAATATCAACAGAGCCCAAAAACATCTCTAATTTCTGAATATATAATTCCTAATTGTTCTATATATTCATTTTCATGTTCATCATATTCTTCATCATTCATCCTCACAAACGTAGCGCGAGCACCTCTTACTGAATCTCTATAGCTCATTTCACCTTTGAAAAATGTAGAAGATTGGCACCTCAACGGAGTTGAACGTCCCCTGACGGAGAGAAAGCTTGGATTTCACCGGAGCAGAACGACGCCTTGACGGAGTTGAATGACACCTTGGCAGAGATAGAGCTTGGTTTGAAGTAGATATAAAAGGAAACCATGGGGCGGTGGATTTCTAAAGCGGTGCTTCGCTTCTCCATCTCTCTACCACAAAACCCTCCTTACTCGTTCAAGCCAGAACCGGACCGATGATCACCAACACCAGATCGATCCATATCGATAACATTTGATTGTGTTTTCTAGGGAGATGGTGACATAGAGGGGTTTCTGGTCGATTGTACCCTCATTCCACGACAACGGTGACACTTCACTTTCAACGACGGTGACGCTTTACTTGATTTCGACTACGGTGACAAGAGAAGTGGCAGCTTTGCATAAGATCTAGGTGGGTGGTGGAGAAAATACCTGAAACGAGGTGAAAGCGATTTAGAGATAGTGATGCATTAATAACTAGGGGTAGTTTTATAACTTAACTTTTTTAAGATAGTGATGAATCAATGAACCACTAGTTTAACCGGTCCATGTTAGATCTCACCAGTCTTTTCTTTTTATATCTTTATTCCCTTTATAGTCATAATAATTATAAGTGTGAATAAAATTTAATTTATATAATAAATCAATAAGAAATACAAATTAGATGTCAAATGAAAGGATGCCAGAGAGACAATAGTGTATATGCCTATCATATCATATTCGAAATCGAAGGGAACGTTGAAAGTGATGGTATGAAAAACGGTAGAAAGGGGGGGTTTGAATAACGTTTTCAATATAAAACTTCCACCTTAAAGATTTTAACAAATCTTTTCGAGAACTAAGTGCTAAAGATGAGAGATAGAAAAGCACACAAGGATTTTATCCTGGTTCACTTGATAAATCACTCAAGCTACTCCAGTCCACCCGTTAAGGTGATTTCTTCCTTCTTAGAATGAAGGCAATCCACTAATCAGGTAAAAGTTACAGCTGCACTTGAAACCTACAAGTGACTAACAATTACACTGACTTAGCTCACACTAAGATTCACTCTCTTAGTCTTCTCTAGGATCCGATCAACCTTGATCTCCTAAAGGAACTAAACAAACTGTTTATCAAAGAAATGTTTACAAGAGATTTGCTTCTGAAAAGCTAATAGTAAACACAATAAATTTCGTGATGAAAGAATGCTTGAAGGTTTTTGAATATAGCTTGTGCTTGTGTAGATTCTTCCAACCGCATCTTTCAATCTTTAGCCTCTATTTATACTCCAAGGATTAGGGTTTGAACGCTGCATGGGAATGCTACCGTTGGAGGGTAGTTCTGGAAATTCCAGCTTCTGCTGTGGCTGAGAACGTTAGGTAGGTCGTCAGGATGGTACAGTTGCTTTTGTACTTGGATAGTGACTTGACCTTTAAACCTAGGAGACTTCTGATCAGGGGAATGCTTCATGTTGGAACTTGTGAAGCCGGTTGATCAGAGTCAGAGGGAAAGCACAGATCCTCTGACCGTTGTATCTTCTGATTATGAACTCAGAGGGAAGTACATGGTCTTCAGAGTTTCTTGCTTCTGGACATCAGAGTTTCCACTATTCAACTTCTGTATCTTCAGAGTCTTCTACACCATCAGAGCATCTGAACCTTTAGTGTTTCTTGGTTATCAGAACTTCTGGATCTTCAGAGCTTCTAGTGACTGAGTCCACATCAGAGTTTGTGTAGCTTCAGAACTTCTGAAGCTTTTCCACTGTTCATATTGAACATGGTCAATGCGAAAGCGTTTCTTGGGTCACTCTTTATACACAGTGCTTCTGATTTGTGTGAGATTGAATTGAGGTCAGAGCCTGTAAATAGCACACTCAGAAAAACACATTAGAGTACCATAATTGTTCATATCAAAAGGTTAACATGTAATCATCAAAACATAGAGTTGTACTACTAGATCAAAACTTGATCTTACAATCTCCCCCTTTTTGATGATGACAAAACTAAGATTTTTGATGAACAATTCTTAAACATTAAACTGAATTCACTCAGAGTTTAGAGATATAGAATAAGACTTATCCTGATGTGAATAGTTTATCTTGCTCATTCTGAATTCAAGTCACTGCTTGATTCTGAGCTTAGCTCCCCCTGAATCTAATACTTGATGAAAACGTTAGAAAAGTCTAGATTCTGAGCTAAATAATATAAGAGTTCAGAGTGAAGAACTTATGACATAGATGAAAATAGATTAATCAGAGCGCATAAGTAATCAGAGTCAACGGACAAGGTATCAGAGTCTTGGGTATCAGAGTCAAACTAAAATCACTTCAGAAGAAGTGAAATGTATTCCTTGTATTTGCCCAGTGACACATCTATGGTCATAAAGGTGGAACTCTTAAATTCTCCAAAAGAAAAATAAATCACACTAACACATCTTACACATCAAAAACTGGGTTGTACTCCCCCTTTTTGTCATAAGCAAAAAGCTTGGGGTGTGAAAAACTTAGCTTGAAGTACAAGGTACTCCCCCTTAGAGAAGGTCTAAGTTTTAAGAAGATTAAAAAGATGCATGAATCAGAGTTAGGCGAAATAAATAGAAGAGTTAATGCACAGGAAGAACGTTTACCACCGGCCAAGGGAGTAAAGAAAAGGGTCAGTTACCAAGAACTTAACCTCGAGAAACTGTAAGAGCATTGACTTTTAGAGAGAGAGTGAAGCCTATATAATGCGATGGAGAAAAGGGGAAGCTTCACAACTCGAGCAATTCCATCAAAGGAAAAAAAAATGGCATCATACATGGTAGCACTAGAAGAGCTCAGAAGGAAGGCCTTTGAGGAGGACTTGTTCCTTAATATAAGGCATCCAGAGGGTACAAAGACCATATCGGAGCTGACGAGGTCACTACTAGAAGAAGACCTGCGTCCAGAGTTGAAGAATGACTTAGAGGAATTCCTTGCCTTCGTGGAGGAAGTACAAGAACTCAGCCAGCTTGAACTTAAGCTGCTGGAAGAGAAAGAAATCATAGAAAAGAAGCTCAAGACTTCAGAAGAAAATCTGGAGAGGGATGAGCAGATCGTCAATCTCAACAACATCCAGTATTCACTGGACCGTCTGGAGAGGGAAAGGTCAGAGCAGCGCCAAGAGTGCAGAAGAATGAGGAGGGATCCGCCATTCTAGACTATAGGGAAAGAGATAAAGAATGTATGATGTAAACATGAACAGATTATGAATAAAGAAATTTTGCAAACACAATGTGACAAATAAATATAGATATATATGCAAAGAGAAAAAGTAATTAACAGAGCAAAATAACAAGAAAAACTAAAGGAAAGAAAAGAAAAAAAAACCAAAGTTTTAAAAAGAAAACAAATTTAAGCAAGAAAAACGAAGAGAACCTAAAGCTAAGGTTTGTCAGTGCGACGCAGAAGTTCCATCATCATTTGCTTCATGTCCTGTAGCATAGACTCATGAGTATCAAGACGTTGTTCCATGAGGTCGAGTCTGGACGAGCTGGACTGTGTAGAACTAGAAGGAACATTCTGAGCAGCTTGATTAGCAGGAGTGGAAGCAGAACCAGCCGGAGTAAAAACCACTGGTGCCAGTCTACGGGCTTCAGCTTCAGCTCCAAGTCGCTCTGCCTCTAATCTGGCTTGTTCAGCTTGAGCTGCTGCTTGACGTGCCGCTTCTTCTGCTTGTTCTTTCTTTCTTCTGGCTGCTTCAATAGCTTCAAGAAGCTTATGTCTCTGTTGTTGTTCATGAAGAATCACTCTTCTGGCAAACCTCTGCTTTGCAGCTGCTATCCTCTGATCTCTTTCAGCAATGAGAAGACTCATCATAGCAGGAACCTGAGCAACTAACCAAGTACTCAGATTATCCCATTCCTCAGCAACAGAGTCAGGATTCTCACTCAGGTCAGTGTGACCTTGCACGTTGCGTAGCATCAAGGAAGCTTCTTGATTAAACACATTGATGCACTCGGAGAGAGAGGTGGATCTGAGGTGAGTGTAAGGAACTATGGAGAGGTATTGGTCTGGAGAGGTTGGGTGATTGCTGCTATGAGCTTCAGAGACACCTTGAGGAGAGCCAATGTCACAGGTTTGGACATGAGGTTCAGAGGCTCCAAGGTGTGGTTCAGAAGTTTCAACCAGAGGATTGGGTGATCTAACCGAAGAGTGGTTAGACACAGATTGTTCTAGGTTTGGTTGAACTGGCTCTTGTTGGATAGGGTCAGGTTGAGCTTGTTGAGCTAAGGGGTCTGCCTCATGTAAGGGATTGGCCAAGATAGGTTCATCTGGGTCAACTAGACGTTCAGGTCTAGGGCCAGGATATCTCCTAGGGCTTGGACAAGTGAGGTAATACTCTTCTAGGCTAGACACCTTTTCTTTTCTGACTTCCATGAATTTTCTAATGGATTCAGAGTTGTTGGAAGGGGAGGAGTCAGCAACATTTATGGGGAATGATACAGGTGTAAAGACACTTGATGAATCTGTATCAGTGGTTCTGGCAACCAGATGTTCTGATGCTCTGGGGACAGAGTGATCAGAAGTTCTGGGTTCATGTTCTGGTTGGTTAAGTTCTGGTTGATCAGGGATGATGGGTTCAGAAGTTAATGGGTTGTGTTGGATGGTGATAGGTGAGGTTGGATCAGAGGGTCCTATTAGTTGGTTCTGAAGCATATTCCAGAGAGGTGCTTCATTTGGAGAAGGTTGGAAAAATGAAGACCATGGTGAATTGGGTGGTGAAGTAGTTTGTGTGGCTGGTTGGGACTCTGGGATAGGAGTGAGTGGGTTGGAGGAATGTTTCAGCATAGCAGAGATGGGGAGTGCATCAAATGTATCTAAATCATCATCAGAAGCAATAGCAGACTTACTTGATGATCGTGCTGAAGACCGAGTCACTCTGACAGGAGTCTCAATCCTTCTGATCACTTGAGCAGCAGGTTCCACACTTGTAGGCCTCACCACAAGTCTGACTTGTTTCTTCTTCTTCTTGGGAGGAGAAGGACCAGCTTTATTAGGACCAACATTACCATCACCACCAGCATCAGGCTTGATGGTTTCATCATGTTTCCTCTTTGGCTGGTCAGCCTTCTTCTTCTTCTTCTGAGAACCATCAGATTCCTCAGAGGATTCTTCTAAGACCATTTTCCTCTGAACTTTCCTCTTGGTAGGAGAGGGAAACTCTTGAGCTGGCGGCAGTCTTCTGAAGAATTCATCGAGATCAATTTCAAAGCCTTGAGCCCTTAGGTCTTCAACATAGCACCTAATAGCTTCAGGATTGTCTGCCTGTGTCCACAGAGGGTAGTCATTCAGAGGTACCCTTCTCTTTCTGATTTCAGAAGATGTGTCTTCATGAGCTGGGGCAATTTTCTTCTGGACCAGACCCATCTTCTTCAGAGAATTTGCAGTGAAGACATCACTGACAATGGTGGTCAGATCCTCTACGCATCCAGCACTAACCAGATCTTGCACCAGGTTGCTCTCAATGAAGAGATCTGAGAGCAATCTCCCAAAAGAGATATACTTGATTGCTGACTTGATGGAGGCAGTAGTTCTGGACTTTCTGATACACTCCTTCAAGTAAGAGAACAGGAAGTAGGGAAGGCAGATCTTCTGCTTGGCTTGGATGAAGAACAGCATCGCCTTCTGGCTGAAATTGATGTAATCTGGGGAACTGCCCTTTGGTCTCTGGTTGATACAGTTGAGCAGAATCTTGTGCCAGATTCTGAGTTTGGGATGAAGGTCCAGCACCTTGTAGTCAGTCTTGCCCGGTTTGTATGTGGTGTACAGGGCCTTGTTGGTCTCATCCTTCGTCTTGGGTTTCAGCTTCGATTCAGTAAGTTGAAATCGATACCCATGAGCAGTCTCTGGACCTAGTAGGTTCACAAATGACTTCTCTGTAATTATGATCCTCCTTCCAAGAATATAGGATACCACCTGAGTGTCATCGCAGTCAGCGTGTTTCCAGAATTCCTTGATCAACTTGTCGTACACCGGTCCTCGAAGCCTGTTGAAGTAATTTTCCCAGCCTTGAACACGGACTTCAGGACGAAGATCATACCCATTTGTAGCAAGATTGTCGAGGTCGAATCTCCATTCTGCCAATACTTGAAGTTCCTCAAGAGCATACACACAATGAACGGCACAGCCCCGTTCTGCAATCGGAATAACTTGCTCTTGAGCTTGACCTTGAGCAGAAGCTTCAGGACCCATTTGGCCTGTAGCTTGACCCACTACCATATGAGGGAACTGGGTTGCATCTGCAGTATCTCTTCTGGTTTGTCTCACCATTTTGGAGCGGTTGAAGGTTTTGGGTAGAAGATGAAGTTGAAGGATGAAGAGAGAGCGAGAGATAGATCGTGGGTAAGCGGTTTTTGAAAATATAGAAGAGAGAGAGTAAAAACCGAAAGTGTAGGAGATCGTGTGTGTATAGTGTGTTTTATCAAATAACCGTTGTTGATTCAAAAAGCATTTTAAGATCAACGGTTAAAAATTAAAGACATGATAGTAACAGTAAATACACATATCACACGCAGGAGAGAAGCACATCTACACAAATCATGACAGACTGTCACACGGGCACAAGGAACTATGCATCAGAGATACTGACACACGTGTTACTGTCTCAGCTTCAGAGTCAGCACCAATGGGTACTTACACTCTGATGGAGTTACCTTCTGGACTAGACATCTTCTGATCAAGAAGTATCATAGTCAGAGGTTCTGATCCATCTTCACTCTGGACAAAAGTCCATATTCAGATTTTTCAGAATAAAATTAAATATATCCTCTGCTAAGGGCTTTGTAAAGATATCTGCCCATTGATGGTCAGCATCAACAAACTTCAGAAGAAGTACGCCCTTTTGTACATAATCTCTAATAAAGTGATACTTTACCTCAATGTGCTTTGCCCTTGAATGTAAGATAGGATTCTTACTCAAAGATATTGCAGCAGTGTTATCACAATAGATTGGGATATTTCTCTCAAGGATTTGATAATCCTCCAGCTGATGTTTCATCCAGAGCATCTGGGTGCTGCAAATTGCTGCTGAGATATATTCTGCCTCTGCAGTGGATAGTGCAATGGTTGATTGCCTCTTGCTTGCCCATGAGACTAAATTGCTTCCCAGAAATTGACAATTTCCAGAAGTACTTTTTCTCTCTGTTCTATCTCCAGCATAATCAGCATCACAATAACCTGAAAGCTTATACTCTGATGTTTTCTTATACATCAAGCCAAGGTTAGTGGTGCCTTTCAGATACCTTAGGATCCTCTTAACAGCAGTTAAGTGGGTTTCCCTTGGATCTGATTAGAAACGAGCACATAAATGAACACTAAATAATATATCTGGCCTAGATGCAGTTAAGTATAGAAGTGAACCTATCATACCACGATAAAGCTTCTGACAAACTTTACCACTTGTATCTTCTTTCTCCAGAATTCATGTAGGATGCATTGGAGTCTTAGCCACTGTAGAGTCCAGCATATTGAACTTCTTCAGAAGTTCTTTAGTGTACTTGCTCTGATGGATATATGTTCCTTCTGGTGTTTGATCTACTTGAATTCCCAGAAAGTACTTGAGTTCTCCCATCATACTCATCTCAAATTCAGCCTGCATCATCTTAGAAAATTCTTTGCATAGAGATTGATTAGCAGAACCAAATATAATATCATCAACATAGATTTGCACAATTAAGATATCATCTTTGTAAGTTTTGCAAAAGAGAGTTGTATCTACTTTACCCCTTACAAACTCATTCTCCAGGAGGAATGAGCTGAGTCTCTCATACCATGCTCTGGGAGCTTGCTTCAGACCATAGAGTGATTTCTTCAATTTGAACACATGGTCTGGTTTCTTTTCATCTTCAAAACCTGGGGGTTGATGAACATAGACTTCCTCTGAAATATAACCATTTAGGAAGGCACTCTTCACATCCATCTGATGAAGAACTATGTTATGATTTACTGAGAAAGAGATCAACAGTCTGATTGCTTCTAGTCTTGCTACTGGAGCAAATGTTTCAGTGTAGTCTATTCCTTCCTGCTGGCTGTAGCCTTGAGCAACTAGCCTCGCCTTGTTTCTGACTACATCTCCTTTCTCATTCAACTTGTTTCTGAACACCCATTTTGTTCCAATTACATGGACACTCTCAGGCTTCTTCACTAAGCTCCAAACATCGTTCTTGGAGAATTGATTCAATTCTTCTTCCATGGCCAGAATCCAATCCTTGTCCTGAAGAGCTTCATCTATGGACTTGGGTTCAATTAAGGACACCAATCCTTTCAGACTAAGCAAGGTCTCTTCAGAGGGTTTGAAGGCTGATCTGGTTCTGACTGGTTCGTCTTTGTTGCCCAGAATCAATTCCTTAGGATGAGCTGCAGTGATTCTGCTCTTCTTCAGAGTTTGAGAATCAGAGGGACCAGCTTCTTCTTCTGGTTCATCTTCCTCTGGCTCAGATTCCTCTGGAGCTTTGCCTTTGTCAGAAACATTTATGCTCATATCTGCAAACTTCTCAACTAGCTTTGACTGATCAGAGTCAAGCTTATCGTCAAATCTAACATGGATAGACTCTTCAATAGTCTTAGCATCAGTATTATAAAATCTAAAACCTTTAGATCTTTCAGAATAACCAAGTAATAGACATTTAGAAGACTTAGCATCAAATTTATGCAATCTATCCTTAGTATTAAGAACATAGCAAACACAACCAAAAGGATGAAAATAAGAAATGTTGGGTTTTATGTTCTTCCACAATTCATAGGGAGTCTTATTCAGAATTGGTCTCACAGAGATTCTGTTCTGAATGTTACATGCTGTATTTACTGCCTCTGCCCAAAAGTGCTTAGCCATGCCAGTTTCTTGGAGCATGGTTCTAGCCATCTCCTGAAGATTTCTGTTCTTCCTCTCAACAACACCATTTTGTTGAGGAGTTCTGGGACAAGAGAAATCATGTGCAATTCCATAAGAATCAAACAGACTCTCAAACTTGTCATTCTCAAACTCTCCACCATGGTCACTTCTGACACGCACAATCCTACAAGCCTTCTCGTTTTGCACTTGGGCAATGAAGGTAGAGAACACATCATGAGACTCATCCTTGCGGGTTAGAAACTTTACCCATGTCCAGCGGCTATAGTCGTCAACGATGACCATCCCATATCTCTTACCACCTATAGACTCAGTTTTCACTGGTCCAAAAAGGTCGATATGCAGAAGTTCCAATGGCCTTGAGGTTGAGACAACATTCTTTTCCTTGAAAGGGACTTTAGTGAATTTGCCTTTCTAACATGCTTCACAAAGAGCGTCTGAAGCAAACTTCAGATTGGGTAAGCCCCTGACAAGGTTTAGCTTGCTCAGCTGAGAAATCTTTCTCATACTGGCATGCCCTAACCGTCTATGCCATACCCACTGCTCTTCATTAACAGAAAGAAGGCACTTCACATTCTGAGCCTCCAACTCAGATAATCTGATCTTATAAATGTTGTTCTTCCTCTTGCTGTTAAACAGAACAGAGCCATCGATCTGACTTACAGCCCGGCAGGACTTTTGAATGAATATAACATCATAACCCTTGTCAGCTAATTGACTTATAGACAGTAAGTTATGAGTTAAGCCGTCTACCAATAACACATTGTCAATGCATGGACTACTATCTACACAAATAGTACCAGTACCAACAATTTTACCCTTTTCATTTCCTCCAAAGCCAACTTCGCCTCCAGACTTAAGTTTTAGCTCTTGGAACATACGCCTTTCTCCCGTCATGTGACGCGAGCATCCACTGTCCAGATACCATGATTGGTGTTTCAGTGGAGCTATCAAGGATATCTGCAACATAGATAATCTTATCCTTAGGTACCCATTTTCTGGGTCCTCTCTTGTTAGTTACCCCAGAGGTTCTGATCACCTTGGGTTTCTCAACATGATAATTGTTGGTTAATCCGCAAGTGTACGGAATTCACCCGGTTTTAAATTATCGAACCACAGGGAATTGGTGTGGCAATTCAGTTTAAGATTCGAGTTCACGGTTGGAAAACAAATAAAACTCAGTTTTAAGGGTTGATTGTTCAAGTGATTGAGCGACAAACTTAAGAAATGTAAGTGTGTGATAACAATGGTGATCTTGCCTTGGGTTCTTGCTTAACTAAATCAGTTTTAAATTAACCTATTCTTCCCACAAAAATTCTGAGTCTCTCCTTGATGTTATAGCCTATGTAATCATCTATCAATGCCTTGTATAGACAATCCTCTAAAGTCAAAAGATAGGTTCAATTCCTTGACAACCTAAACATTTGCTAAAGGCACTAAGCATGCAATTCAGGCCAACAAACCCCAACCCCTACTCTATTCCTAGTAGCAAGCATAGAAGAAGTAATCTCATATCATGTCCCTAATCTATAACAAATTTCCATTATATTATAGAAAAGCATAAAGCTAGCTCATGATCTAACTTGAAACATAAAGCATAGATATGGAATTCAAGGGTTTACTCAGAAGATTCATGTGAAGAAAAAGGAAATAAGATTAAAACATCAAGAGTCTTACAAGGAACCCAAAGCAAAAGGGGTTTTAGCCAAACATGGCTATGAAATCCATGCTAGAAAATAAAGATAAAACCTGGAACATGAGACCTAGGGAAGGCTCCCAAAGCTTCAGAACTCCAGCTCTCTCTTCTAACTTATGTAAAAATTGATAAAAATGACAAAAGGTACAAAAGAAATGGCAAAAAGCCTATTTAAAGGCTAACAGGTCGAGTCTGGGCGCTCAGGCGCCAATTCAGAGCGCCTGAGCGCCAATTGCTCTAAAAAAACAGGCTCTCTGGACCAATTGGCGCCTAGGCGCCCATCCCCCAGCGCCTAGGCGCTCAAGCTCGCTTGAAAATGACTTTTTGGCTTCTGAAACTCCTCTTTTCAATCCTCTTTATGTTCTTCATCAATTCCATGCTTCTTGGCCTTCTTTCTCCTTCAGTTTCTGCACTCCAAACCTAACCAACAAGACAAGGAAGATTCTAGAAGCTCCAAGAGCTCATTAGCACAAGAAGTCCTTCACTTAACACAACAAAACCATGCAAGTCCTAAACTTTACCTAAAATGCAAGAAAACTCCCTGTAAAACTACTAAATTACCAAAACAAAATAAAGACTAAAGAAAAGATAAAAATGCATGAGAATGCATGAAACACTACATGAGACTCAACAAAAAGACTCAAAACCTACAAAGAAATGACCCTAAAAACACTACTGAATCCGGGTCATCACACCACTATACTCAACGACAGCTCGTCCTTGAGCGTAAATAACACTCGCTTGCCCTCAAGCGCAAGAAATGCTCCCAAACAAGTGCTTACAACAAGAAATACTTCACAAAAACAGGGGGGACAAAGTAATCACAGCTAGTTCCAAGAGAAAGACTCAACAACCTACTTCATGCATCTTTTGAAAAGAGAAGAGTGTAGAGTCCATTCATGAGAAACATATAGATCTAAAAATCCTAGGATGAGATGTTCATTAAGTGCACTGAGCACACAAACAAGTTCATAGGTCCTGAATGTCATTCACTCAATAGCAACAAAGATCAAACGTGCAAATATTCAAAGAGACTTCCATAAGGGTTGAAACATTGGCTAGGTAAAACATGATGGTGGTTGGTCCCTAAAGGAAAACTAGGCTTTCAAGCACATTGAGTGGTCCTCTTCTAATAACCCCGGAGCTTACAACACTTTTTTTTGTACAAGTCTCTTGCACCCAACTTTTCAAACCCTTTTTTTTTTTACCTTTTTTTTCAACTCCAACTTTTGGTTAGGAGTTCTTTTTCTTTCCACTGTTTTTTCCTTTGGGGCAAGAGACTATTTCTCATTTTTTCCAGCTCCATACAACACAACAAGGACCATCACTCCCCCAATATTCCAACCAAACATCCATCCCAAACTTTTGGCTACAAAAAGATTCTCCAAACAAACAAGCAAAATAACGAAACTTGGGTTGTCTCCCAAGCAGCCCATTGTTATAGTCTTAAGTAGTCTTAAGCAGCCCATTGTTATAGTCTCATTCAATTGCAAGAGTCTCTTCTCGCTAGCAACTTTCCAATCAAAGTTCAATTTCCTTATGGCCCAATAGGCCTTGTGTTCTAATTCCACAGGTAAGTGACACGCTTTCCCAAAAACTAGATGGAAAGGAGAGGTACCAATCGGAGTTTTAAAAGCGGTTCGGTAGGCCCATAAAGCATCGTCAAGTTTCCTTGACCAATCCTTTCTGGAAGAATCCACCACCTTTTCAAGAATACGTTTTAACTCCCGATTAGAAATCTCAACTTGCCCACTAGTTTGGGGGTGATAGGGGGTAGACACTTTGTGCTTAACACCATATTTTTCCAAGAGAGACTCGAAAGCTCTGTTGCAAAAGTGGGTACCCCCATCACTTACGATTGCCCTAGGTACACCAAACCTAGTAAAAATATTCTTTTTTAGAAAAGCAACCACCACCTTAGAGTCATTTGTTGAGAGTGCAGCGGCTTCAACCCACTTGGAAACATAATCCACAGCCACTAAAATATACTGGCAACCAAAAGAAGGTGGGAAAGGTCCCATGAAATCGATGCCCCAAACATCAAACAACTCAATTTCCAAAATATTCTTGAGGGGCATCTCATTTCTCCTTGAGATGTTACCAGTTCGTTGACATCTATCACAACTCTCAACAAAAGCTCTACTATCCCTATGCAGTGTAGGCCAATAGAAACCACTTTGGAGAACCTTAGCAGCGGTCCTCTCCCCACTAAAATGTCCACCATAACTTGATCCATGGCAATGCCAAAGAATTTTCTCAAAATCAACTTCTGGGATACACCTTCTAATGACTCCATCAGAACAAATTTTGAAAAGGAAAGGGTCATCCCAGAGGTAAGATTTTGCATCATGCAGAAATTTTTTCTTTTGCTGCCATGTCAAGTCATGGGGAATAAGTCCAGCAACACGGAAATTAGCAAAATGTACATACCAGGGTAGGGGTTCCTCGGTGGAAACAGCTAGGAGTTTCTCATCCGGGAACTCCTCTTGAATAGGTATTGGGCTGCACGCCCCACCTTCCAATCTTGACAAATGATCTGCCACGCCATTGTCCTTGCCTCTCCGGTCAATGATCTCAAGGTCAAACTCTTGAAGGAGTAAGACCCATCGAATCAACCTTGGCTTAGAGTCCTGTTTAGCAAACAAATGCCTCAAAGCAGCATGGTCAGTATGAACAATTACTTTAAAACCCAAGATGTAAGGCCTAAACTTTTCACAAGCAAAGACTACACTCAACAACTCTTTTTCAGTTGTAGTGTAGTTCCTTTGAGCCTCATTCAACACTCTACTTGCATAGTATATCACATACAACACTCTTTCTTTCTTTTGACACAAGACAGCCCTAAAGCTAGATCACTAGCATCACACATGATTTCAAATGGCAGGGACCAATCCGGAGCAACAATTACCGGGGCTGTCACCAAACTCTCTTTAATCAACTCAAAAGCTTTCAAACAATGCTCATCAAAAGTAAAAGGTGCTTCCTTCTCAAGCAAGTTGGTCATAGGCTTAGCTAATTTTGAAAAGTCTTTAATAAACCGCCTATAAAATCCAGCATGCCCAAGGAAACTCCTAATACCCTTGATGTTAGTCGGGGGAGGGAGCTTTTCAATGACTTCAATCTTAGCTCTATCAACCTCAATCCCCTTTTCGGACACCTTGTGTCCAAGAACTATGTCATCCCTAACCATGAAATGGCATTTCTCCCAATTCAAGACCAAGTTGGTCTCTTGACATCTTTTCAGAATCAAGGCTAAATTCCCTAGACAAGCATCAAAATTTGGACCAAAAACAGAGAAGTCGTCCATAAAAATTTCGATGCAAGTCTCTATCAAGTCAGAGAAAATAGCAAACATACACCTTTGGAAAGTAGCTGGGGCATTGCAAAGCCCAAATGGCATCCTCTTATAAGCAAACACGCCGTAAGGGCAAGTGAATGCCGTCTTCTCTTGGTCTTCCGGTGCAACGCAAATTTGGTTGTACCCGAAATAACCATCAAGAAAACAGTAGTATTGATGCCCAGCCAACTTATCCAGCATTTGATCTATGAAAGGCAAAGGAAAGTGATCCTTCCTAGTTACCGAATTCAGCCTTCGGTAGTCAATACAAACCCTCCACTTCGTCACCTGACGAGTGGGAATCAACTCATTGTTCTCATTGGCAACCACAGTGATGCCTCCTTTCTTGGGAACCACTTGAACGGGACTTACCCATTCACTATCCGAAATTGGATAAATCACACCTGCATCAAGCAATTTGATTATCTCTTTCCTCACCACATCCTTCATGGAAGGGTTAAGTCTTCTTTGAGGTTGGACTATAGGTTTGTAATTTTCTTCCAACAAAATTTTATGCATGCATATCGCAGGGCTAATGCCTTTGATATCATCAATAGTCCAACCCAAAGCTGACTTGTGATCCCTCAGAACTCTGAGGAGTTTCTCCTCTTCCAAGGGGGTGAGAGCACTATTCAAAATAACAGGTTTATTCTCACCTTCCTCAAGATAAGCATACTTAAGAGAGGAAGGGAGTGGCTTGAGCTCACTCTTCTCCTCAATTGGAATCTCCTCATCCCTAGTTAACTCTTCTTTCCAAATGCTTTTAGTGGCAAGAGATGAGACAGATTCTAATTGAGATAGAGTAGCATTAACCTCATGGTACAAAGAATCAAGTTCTCTCTCAAGATTTTGGTCCTCTATCTCTAACCCCTCCATAATTGTTGTTTCCAAGGGGTCCTTAATAGATATCCTAACAAACTCTTCACACACGAGCTCATCCACTACTTCACATCGGAAAACTTCCTCATCCGCTCGGTGTTTCAAAGAGTCAAAAATATTGAAGAGGACCTCGTCTTCACCTACTTTCAGAGTTAGAGTTCCCTTAGCCACCTTAATCTCAGCCTCACCAGTGGCTAAGAATGGTCTCCCCAGTATGAGAGGAACTTTAGAGTCCTCTTCCATGTCTAAAATGACAAAATCCACTGGGAAGACAAACTTATCCACCTTAACCACAACATCTTCAATGATCCCGTAGGGGGTTTTTAAGGACCTATCCGCCATTTGCAAAGAAATCATAGTCGGGGTAACCTCACCTAAGTTCAGCCTTTTAAACATACTAAGCGGCATCAAGTTGATACTCGCTCCTAAATCACACAAGGCTTCTACCACAGTTAACCCCTCTATCTCCACCGGAATAGTGAAACTCCCGGGATCTCTCCTCTTTTTAGGCATCTTCCTTTGCAAAATGGCACTACACTCTTCGGTCATCAAGATAGTTTCATCGACCTCACTCAACTTCCTTCTCTTACTGAGGATATCTTTCATGAACTTAGCATAGATTGGTATTTGCTCCAAGGCTTCGGAGAAAGGAATGTTAATGTGGAGTTTCTAAAAAACTTCCAAGAACTTAGAAAATTGTTTATCCAAATTTTTCTTCACCAAAGCCTTGGGAAATGGAATCTTGCGGAGTTCAGGAGTATGGGTATTTACAACTCTAGTCCTAGTGGGCCCTCTAGCTCTTTCCTCCATAACACCCTCATCTCTTTCTACCTCAGCTTCCCCACTTTTCTCTCCCTCAACTTTCTCCTCTGGCTCATGTAAAACTCTTCCACTCCTAGTGGAAACAACAGCAGTATTTTCTTGCTCAGTCAAAGTTAAAGGTTCGGAAGAGAACTTACCTTGGTGATTCTCGGACATTTGCTTTGCTAGCTGTCCCAATTGACTCTCCAAGCTCTTGATAGCCATATCATGGCTCTTGTAATTGCTCGATGTATGATCGATGAATCTCTCAATCAGCTCCTCAAGACTCTTCTTGCCAACCGTCTTTACAACAATTTGCGGTTGGACAAGAGGCCCTTGTTCTGATATTGGAGCCTTTCCTCCTTGAGTCAATGTTCTGACCTTGCCATCAACATCATTAACAGTACACCGGTTACTATCATGAGATTCACCACAAAATTTGCACTCCAAACTAGTTACTTTCGCTCCAATGGACTTGGCATCCTGAATATGTTTCCGCATTTCCGCAACTTCCTCGGAGAGTTGCTTGTTGGAGGCTATGAGCTTGTCATAAGTTTCTGCTTCAAAAGAACTTCTTTGGATTTGGCGTTCATTCTCGGAGTTCATGGCTCTCATCGCCATTTTCTCTATCAAATCATACCCCGCTTGTGGGGGAAGAGCATCGAACTCCCCACTTGAAGCCGCGTCCAAGCCAAACCGTGATGAGTATAGTAACCCATCATAGAACTTCGCCACACATTCAGCTTGGGTGAGATTGTGTTGAGGACATTTCCTCAAAAGCTTCTTGAAATGCTCCCAAGCCTCATAAAGATTTTCATCTGAGGATTGTGTGAACGTCATGATGTCATTTTTCAATTTCCTCAAGAGGGACCTTGGGAAGAACCTTGTTGTGAATTTTTCTGCAAGGTCTTCCCAAGTAGTGAGACTCCCTTGAGGTTGTGAGTTCAGCCAATCCTCTGCTGCATCCTGTAACACCCCGATTTCGGTGGCGTCACTTTAGTAACCAAAAGTAAACTTAATGCGGAAAAACGAGAATATATTTTTTTTTTCGATTATAACTAAGACAAGACTGAAATAAATAAAACCCAAGTGCGAAAAGTAATAAAACTAATATACAATATATAAACAGCCCCCGCTGTAAGTAGCAACCTCGTCACGAGTGAACCTCCAGTGACGGGTAATAGAAGAGTAGCGCCCGTAGGCAAAAGTACAAACCAAAAGAAAAGGTTAAGTGTCCGCAACACTATCCCTCAAAATGAGAATAAGCTGGCCCATCGGCCTGAAACAAGACTTCCTAAGTCCAACCAACTCTCTATGATTCCCGTAACGAAACCACACAAAAAGCTATAGGTGGGAAACTACCCTGTCCCGAATGAAACAAATGATGTTCAGAGCTAAGACTCTACTCCTACACTAATCCCATCTCGAGGAGCTCACACTAACACTCAATCCTACATGCTAGCGTGATCGTCGTCCGAATCTGAATCCAGAACGACTAAGTCTAGGTACATCCTCCGTCCTCCGCTCGCTATCGCGATGCGCTCCTGTTCCAGCATCCCAACTCTAGTTTCCCCCGAAGGGTGAACCGTCGTGAACTAGTCCGCCAAAGACATCTGACAAAGGGCGTTTGTTCGCCAAAGCACACACAGAAGACGCGAGGGTTAACTCCAAAGAATTAGGTAAATAATAGCAAGGATAGATACAGATAATAGGATAGCCACTTAGGCTTTAAGCTAGGGATAACATCCTAGGGTTGCATATCTCATGATGAATATAAACGACGATAAATCACAGTTAACATGCCTCAAATAGAATTAACAAGTATCAAACACACTCATCACTAAGTCAGTATGCATGTTGCATGAAATGATATGCAGGTTAACCCAGTTAACCACATGCATTCCGGAAAGGGATGGACATCAAACGGATCAGCCCTAACACCAGCCACGGTGGAACCATTTCGGCCCGCGTGCCTCTTACACCACACAAAGGTAGCCAGATCAGCAGTAAACCCGTAGGTCTGCCATTTCGGTCTGCTACAAGAGACGTCTACAAACGCTCTTTCACGGCATTCCGGGTCTTATGACCATTTTGGAAACCGACGAGGTCCAGAGTACGTCCTGTGTTAATACCTCATTAATGTTGCATGTATGCAAAATGATTAGTCAAACAACGTCTCCGTCCTCACTCGACACGTCGCCACGTGTTCTAGGGAAGTTAAAGTCTCTAAAAGCTTACCCTAAGGTAAAGTCGATTCTGCGACCAAAAGACACACTTCATAACGACACATAGCTGCTCCAACAGCACCACAACAAACGCTGCTCCAACAGCACAATAACAAACGCTGCTCCAACAGCACAACAATAAACGCTGCTCCAACAGCACAACAACAAACGCTGCTCCAACAGCACAACAACAAACTCAACACTTGGATCCGACGACACTCCTCGTTTTTCCAAAACTATGATTTGACTTCCAATGCCTTCCTTCGAGGTTGTTATCATTACTTAAAGATTTTGAGGTTATTTAAGGTCTTATGAATTTTCTTTATAAAATAGATTCCATTTTGTCTTATCGCAAGTCTTATACATTTTCAGGATCTCCTAATCCCAAGTCGCTTCTAGAGGAGGTCTCGATCCACTAAACAAAATTAAGGCCCGAACCTCGTTCGTCCTATCAAACTTTCTCAAAACTCTCAAAATAAAATCGGCATGACCTGCCCGCTATTCTCACCATTCAGAATCTCAGATTCCAGTACAGAGCATATTTAAATCATCACAATCAACAACATGTCATATATCAATAAATCGCATCATAAACACTTAGCACTTAGCATATAAAGCATGCACCAGACATCCTAGATTACCCACATAGCACATAGCATGTAAGACAATCTCAAAAACATTCAGTAGATGAATCATCTACATTGTCAGCCGAAGCCTCAGAAAACATTTTCCAATCACACACAATTCCAGTGCATAAACAGTAAACAATGTCGAAACATCGACCCTAAGCATTAACTAGAGATTCAGTGAGAAGCCCTCACCTGAAAGTTCTCCAGTATGAGCGTCAAACGCTTCCTCACACTCAAAGTGTTGCTCCTCAGGAAATTCCTCAAAAGTTCCTTTAAAACAAAATCACAGAAATACTATCAGAATCTATCGAAAACTAAGTTATCGATACTTACTAAGGTTACTCGAAGTAATCTATACTCTAAGGTACGATAATCTAGCGCGAAAGACAAGTTTTCGGAAAAAAGAAATTTTCCCCTTCCTCCCCTATAGGGCTCGGCCACTTTTCACAATTGTGGGGCTCGATTTTTCTTCGATCAAACTTGGTTCCTATGCTTTCATTAGCCGTAACTAAGGGTATTCTGGACTCGGAAAAATTATCGGATAAAAAACTGTCGCAGGGGTATTTTGGTCATGATTTTTAACTTAGAAATTTCAAAACTGAAATCCCAAAAACCAAATTTTGCAGGGACGTCACCAACGGCGTTTATGACAACTAATCCTACTAGCACTAAGCTAAGGCGATAGTTTTCAGCCTAAAGGTTGAAGCTTTACCTCAAAAACTCCAAAAATGGGTATTTAAGGCTAAAATTGATTCCGGCGGAATTCCGGCGACATAACGGAAAATCTAATCCGGCAGAAGTGATCTTGGGCGCATAAGGAAGAGGTTTAGAATCAGAAATGAAAGATTCAGGATAGTTTTGCAAAAACCCATAAACTATCAGCTCAGAAAAGTCTACAGAAAAGCTATGGAAAAAGCGATCAGAGGTAAGGATTAGCGACTATACCTCGAAACCTTGAAGCAGCAACTAACGGATCAACGATCAAGCAAGTAATGAAGAAAATTCTTCTTCCTTCTTCCTTGGATGAACTCGCGGCCTTGAGGAGAGAAAATGGAGGAGTTTTGTGTTTTTTTCTCACTTGTTTGCTATATATAGAAGATGGAAATTCGCGGGAAAATGAAAGTTTCGCGAATCTGATTTTTCCGGCGTCATTCTCCGTGAATTAATAGATATGTTTTGGCGAAAGAATTCCAAAACTAAAATGAGGTCTCTTTGTATTTTTGGCAACTAAAGCATAGTCGGTATAAAACTATTTTACCCGATAAGTTGCTTTTTGCATCGGATGTCGGAATGGAAAACTTCCTTCGGAAGAAAGATTGAAATCATCAAGAGAAATGGGTGTACGCGTGTGGAATATTCATTTGAAGCTCTGAATAGAAAAAGTCTTCATTGTCGAGAAATTCTAGGGTTTTGAAATGCCAGGGTTTCGGTTTCGGCAAACTTCCGATGATTGGAATCGGACGTTCGTAGATCCTAGAGTTTCGCCTCGAAACGGTTGTGATATATGGAAAAAGAGAAGTTCTAACATTTCTCTGAAGATTTTTGGAATTAACTTCCGTCGTGCCTAAAAGTGAAAATTAGCTATATACTAGGGTTTCTGACCTAGGTTTAAGCGTAAAACGATCGTGCTATAACTTTTATCGACTTCAATACGAACCTCAGACTTTTCCTGAACTTTCTCCTTCATACATTTATTTCATTTACTAAACTCTTGTTCAGGTTTCCCTTCGCCATGCATCAAACCTACTGGTGAATAAGAATTTATTCACTTGGTATAAACTGAAAAACTTGGGCCTTACACATCCTTCAAAGAGAAGGGAAATAGGCTCAACCGGATTGCTTCTGCAGAAACATTCACCACCCGATAAGTGTTGCAATTCCGGATGAACTTCTCCATATGAGCATGAGGATCTTCCGAGGAACCTCCACCATATTGGCTTTGGCTCACCATGTTGATGAATGCAGGTCTTAATTCAAAGTTCCCCACTCCTTCGGGAATGACAATACTTCCGGGATAGTCAAAGCTCATGGACCCCGAAGTTAGTTCCCGAAGAGTTCGGTTGGCATTCTCAACTTCTTGTTCACGTAAGCGGAGGGTGATACCCTCTTGGATCCTTGCCTCAATGTGGGCTTGCATCTCCTCCTCTGTCATGCGGCCACCCATGGTGGTGCCTCTCTTGAAAGCAACCTGCGTATGACACTCACAGAGAAAGATTAGTAGCACCAATTCTAGACAAGTTAAAACTTAAAACTTAAACCAAAAACCACAAACAATTCCCCGGCAACGGCGCCAAAAACTTTTTGGTTAATCCGCAAGTGTACGGAATTCACCCGGTTTTAAATTATCGAACCACAGGGAATTGGTGTGGCAATTCAGTTTAAGATTCGAGTTCACGGTTGGAAAACAAATAAAACTCAGTTTTAAGGGTTGATTGTTCAAGTGATTGAGTGACAAACTTAAGAAATGTAAGTGTGTGATAACAATGGTGATCTTGCCTTGGGTTCTTGCTTAACTAAATCAGTTTTAAATTAACCTATTCTTCCCACAAAAATTCTGAGTCTCTCCTTGATGTTATAGCCTATGTAATCATCTATCAATGCCTTGTATAGACAATCCTCTAAAGTCAAAAGATAGGTTCAATTCCTTGACAACCTAAACATTTGCTAAAGGCACTAAGCATGCAATTCAGGCCAACAAACCCCAACCCCTACTCTATTCCTAGTAGCAAGCATAGAAGAAGTAATCCCATATCATGTCCCTAATCTATAACAAATTTCCATTATATTATAGAAAAGCATAAAGCTAGCTCATGATCTAACTTGAAACATAAAGCATAGATATGGAATTCAAGGGTTTACTCAGAAGATTCATGTGAAGAAAAAGGAAATAAGATTAAAACATCAAGAGTCTTACAAGGAACCCAAAGCAAAAGGGGTTTTAGCCAAACATGGCTATGAAACCCATGCTAGAAAATAAAGATAAAACCTGGAACATGAGACCTAGGGAAGGCTCCCAAAGCTTCAGAACTCCAGCTCTCTCTTCTAACTTATGTAAAAATTGATAAAAATGACAAAAGGTACAAAAGAAATGGCAAAAAGCCTATTTAAAGGCTAACAGGTCGAGTCTGGGCGCTCAGGCGCCAATTCAGAGCGCCTGAGCGCCAATTGCTCTAAAAAAAAGGCTCTCTGGACCAATTGGCGCCTAGGCGCCCATCCCCCAGCGCCTAGGCGCTCAAGCTCGCTTGAAAATGACTTTTTGGCTTCTGAAACTCCTCTTTTCAATCCTCTTTATGTTCTTCATCAATTCCATGCTTCTTGGCCTTCTTTCTCCTTTAGTTTCTGCACTCCAAACCTAACCAACAAGACAAGGAAGATTCTAGAAGCTCCAAGAGCTCATTAGCACAAGAAGTCCTTCACTTAACACAATAAAACCATGCAAGTCCTAAACTTTACCTAAAATGCAAGAAAACTCCCTATAAAACTACTAAATTACCAAAACAAAATAAAGACTAAAGAAAAGATAAAAATGCATGAGAATGCATGAAACACTACATGAGACTCAACAAAAAGACTCAAAACCTACAAAGAAATGACCCTAAAAACACTACTGAATCCGGGTCATCAATAATGTAAAGGAATTTTTGCATGATATTTAGACATAGAGAAAGATCCCTTTTTTGAGAGGGGGTTTTGCAACTTCAGCAGGTAAAGGATCAGGCAATATGGTACCAGAGGGAACAAAGCATTCATACAAGGATTTAGCTTTAGACACAGAGGGCTCATTTCTAATTGGTTTAGAATAGCCAATGCCATGCATTCCATTTCTGCTTACGCCATAGATCATTGAAGCCATTAAGCTTCTATCTACGCTTTTAGCCAGGAATCTTTGAAAAGACTTTTCATACTTAGATTCGTTTCTACAATCAGAGGCATCACAAGCAACTATTTCTTCTAACTTAGCGATCTGGTTCTTAAGCACAGAGTTAGAATTGATCAAAGCATGATTATCATTTTTCAAATCAGAAATAATTTTCTCATGTTCAGAAGGAGTCTTAGAAACAGCAGATAAGTTCTTTTTCAACTTCTTATGCTTAGATAATAAAGAGTTATACTTATCCATGATGTCAGACAAAGCATGTTTCAGTTCAGAGGTTGAGAAAGAAGCGAATACCTCATTTTCATCGTCTGAGTTAGGATCTCCTTCTGATTCTGAGTCAGAGTCAACAGCTTCCTTTGACTCTGCTTTTTTGTCTTTGACAATAGCCATAAGTCCTTGGACTTCACCATCAGAGTCAACATCCTCTGACTCTGATTCATCAAAGGTCACCATCAGACTCTTCTTAGTCTTGAAGTGCTTCTTTGGCTTCTTGTCCTTCTTCAACCTTGGACAATCACTTTTGTAGTGCCCTGATTCTTTGCACTCAAAACATGTGACTTCCTTGATTGATGACTTCTTCTGGCCTGAGGACTCGTACTTTCCTTTTGCCTTTCCAAAGCCTTTGTACTTGCTCTGCCTGTGCTTCCAGATGCGGTTGAGTCTCTTGGAGATCAGAGTCAGCTCATCTTCATCAGAATCTTCTGATGCTTCTTCAGATTCTTCTGCTTCAGCTTGGAGAGCTTTTGACTTTTCAGCTTTAGCCTTCTCAGATTTGGATTTCAAGGCTATAGACTTTTTCCTCAGATCTTGCATCTTAGAGCACTTCAGCTCATGGCACTTCAGTATGCTGATGAGTTCTTCTAAACTCATACGCTCAACATCTCTCGTGAGCTCTATTGAAGTCACCAAGGGCATCCAGCTTTCAGGAAGACACCTGATGACCCTTATGACATGATCTTTTGTTGTGTAGCTCTTGTTGAGAGGTCGTATGCCAGCTACAAGCAACTGAAATCTGGAGAACATTTCTTCAATGGACTCATTTGGCTCCATGATGAAGGATTCATACTTTTGGATCAAAGACAATGCCTTTGATTCTTTGACTTTCTTGTTTCCTTCATGAGACATCTTCAGAGATTCAAAAATGCCTTTTGCAAACTCACGATCTGTAATCTTCTGGTACTCTTCATAAGAAATAGCACTTAGAAGAATTGCTCTTGCTTTGTGATGTTGTGAGTACAGCTTCTTTTGATCTGCAGTCATCTCTGACCTTGGGATCTTCTTGCCATCTGCATCAACTGGACGCTCGTAGCCATCCACAATAATATCCCAGAGATCTGCATCAAAACCCAGAAAGAAACTTTCGAGTCTATCTTTCCAATACTCGAACCTTTGACCGTCGAACATAGGAGGCTTTGCGTTGTATCCATCTTTCTGTGTTTCACTGGTGGTAGCCATTGTTTTTCACACCGGCCCGGATCACTGAACACTGTTAGGTGTGGTAATCAGAACTTGCGCTCTGATACCAATTGAAGGTATGCAAAACGGTAGAAAGGGGGGGGTTTGAATAACGTTTTCAATATAAAACTTCCACCTTAAAGATTTTAACAAATCTTTTCGAGAACTAAGTGCTAAAGATGAGAGATAGAAAAGCACACAAGGATTTTATCCTGGTTCACTTGATAAATCACTCAAGCTACTCCAGTCCACCCTTTAAGGTGATTTCTTCCTTCTTAGAATGAAGGCAATCCACTAATCAGGTAAAAGTTACAGCTGCACTTGAAACCTACAAGTGACTAACAATTACACTGACTTAGCTCACACTAAGATTCACTCTCTTAGTCTTCTCTAGGATCCGATCAACCTTGATCTCCTAAAGGAACTAAACAAACTGTTTATCAAAGAAATGTTTACAAGAGATTTGCTTCTGAAAAGCTAATAGTAAACACAATGAATTTCGTGATGAAAGAATGCTTGAAGGTTTTTGAATATAGCTTGTGCTTGTGTAGATTCTTCCAACCGCATCTTTCAATCTTCAGCCTCTATTTATACTCCAAGGATTAGGGTTTGAGCGCTGCATGGGAATGCTACCGTTGGAGGGCAGTTCTGGAAATTTCAGCTTCTGATGTGGCTGAGAACGTTAGGTAGGTCGTCAGGATGGTACAGTTGCTTTTGTACTTGGATAGTGACTTGACCTTTAAACCTAGGAGACTTCTGATCAGGGGAATGCTTCATGTTGGAACTTGTGAAGCCGGTTGATCAGAGTCAGAGGGAAAGCACAGATCCTCTGACCGTTGTATCTTCTGATTCTGAACTCAGAGGGAAGTACATGGTCTTCAGAGTTTCTTGCTTCTGGACATCAGAGTTTCCACTATTCAGCTTCTGTATCTTCAGAGTCTTCTACACCATCAGAGCATCTGAACCTTTAGTGTTTCTTGGTTATCAGAACTTCTGGATCTTCAGAGCTTCTAGTGACTGAGTCCACATCAGAGTTTGTGTAGCTTCAGAACTTCTGAAGCTTTTCCACTGTTCATATTGAACATGGTCAATGCGAAAGCGTTGCTTGGGTCACTCTTTATACACAGTGCTTCTGATTTGTGTGAGATTGAATTGAGGTCAGAGCCTATAAATAGCACACTCAGAAAAACACGTTAGAGTACCATAATTGTTCATATCAAAATGTTAACATGTAATCATCAAAACATAGAGTTGTACTACTAGATCAAAACTTGATCTTACAGAAAGTACCCGAAATCATTTATGAAAACTATTCTTTACCCTTCAAATTCCACATCCACCAGATACAATGACTCAATGAGTAATTTAATAGGAAAAAGAGTAGGGATGTCAGAATTATCCACACCCGTGGATACCCGCGGATAAAAACCCGCTATGGGTAAAATTACTCATGCCCACGAGTATCCACGGATTTATTTCATGGATATTTTCACTATCCGTTTATTAATGGGGCGGGTACGAATATTGATGTATTCATACCCACGGATACCCACCCGATATATAAAATACTAAAATATCTTTTATATGTATATACATAGATGTATATTAAATATCTAATGAATTTGTGTTTGAGTTATAGTTCTCTTTCAAGTAAACTTATACAATGGTAATGGTAAAAAGAAGTCCTTAGACCCAAAAAAGAGTAGAAAAGAAGTATTTTCCTTTACACATTGATTGACTGTAAAGTCCAATGTTAAATTTTATATTTAACATAATTTTCTTTTGAACAAATATATGTGAATTCATTTATGTTCATGGGTGTCGGGTGTCCATGGATATCCACCAATAGTTTAAAATCCGGTTAAAACCCACTAAATGGATATCCATGTGGGTATGGAGCGGGTATGAATATAAATTTTTATATGTGGAGCGGGTTGTGGGTATATACTATCCATGCCCCCCATACCCATTGACATCCCTAAAAAGGAGATAAATAAGATAGTAAGTGAGTGAAAATATGATGAAAAAAAGTGTGTGAATAATGTAATAAAAAAGTTAATAATTTATTGGTATGTTGAAAGTTGAAACGGGTGTTAGATTTGCCACCCAGGCAATAGATCTAACACCCCACTTAAAAGTGGGGAAATACCAAAATGTCCCTCCGTATTTATTTTCGGAACATAAACTTCCATAGGTAAGACGGGAGAACAGTCAATATCATGTTTCTATGATGTTTTGAAACATCATGTTTCCAATATATTTCGGAATGTTATCTTCCGAAGGGTACTACTGCCATTTTTTAAAAAAGCCTGGGTGTTAGATCTATTGTCTGGGGTGGCAAATCTAACACCCAGTTGAAACGTTTCGTTCTCAACACCTCGACTTATTTTCAAGCTAAATGTCTTTTGAAGAAGAATGAGTATTCCAAACTTCATCGTTTATCTTTACAGCATCGTCCTAACACTCTAGGGGGGGAGCTTGGATGCTTCTTGTATGCTGCCAGGTCCGCTGATGTTGAACACCGTTTTTCAGCTATTTCAAGTCCCACACCGGTTGATTTTGATACTATATGAGCGTTTATAAGCAGGTACTTAGCAATTGGGTTCGTCCCTTTGGGGACATCCGATAAAATTGGAACGATACATAGAAGATTAGCATGGCCCCTGCGCAAGGATGACACGCACAAATCGAGAAATTCAGTGACATTGTGGCGTTGATGCTGCTAATGGGATTTTCTTTGAGCGCCGGTGCGATTTCTCCTCGTTTTCCACCGATTTCTTCATTCGCAGTTCTCTCGACGATTTTCTCATGGATGCATCGCTCAGAGACTCAACAACCTCTACTCCGTCGCATGCTGTATTCTCTGGTACTGATTGTTTCTTAATTAACCTATTCAGATTTCTAAATTAGGTTTTCATTCTCTAGTGTGAAGTCTGGTTGATAGGTTATTCTTTAGGTTTTATTTCATTGAGCACATTGATCCTGATCCTTTTTTAGTATTCGATATAAAACTTTTCCATGTTCGTGTGATTATTGAGTTCTATGATGATACTGCGAGGACCCGTGATGGGTAGCTTGCTGAAGAGGGTTGTGTACATGTATGTATTATCTGATCCACCTAGTCTTTGGTGTTTTGCAATGTTATATTATATGATTGCATGTTGTGCTGCTTTTAGGGTCCCCCCCCCCACTGTAGGATATGGGGAAATCCAACTTTGACGATCGTTTAGTTATATAAAGCTATGAGCAACTTTCTTATATTTATAAGGTTGTTGTTGGATGGAATCAAAGGTTGCTCTAATCCAGTCACCTTTTGATGTTTTAATAGTATTGCGATAGCACTCAAGAAATTCTTACTAAGCCATGTGATGGAGCATGTATTCTTTTCTAAATCAGATTTATGCCTCGTAATTTCCTGAATGTGTTTGGACTTTGGAGTTATAAATTACTAATCATGCTTTTTAGAATTTAAAGGAATTTTGATTCTTATTATTGGAGTTTTGGGATGTTTAAGTTCTTAGTTGACTTATTTTGAAGACCATAAAATTAAAAGCAGTTACCTGTCTTTCTTTATTCACATAGCAAGTAGGTAAAAGAATCCCTGTATTACTGATTTACTTGATTGTGGCATAGCACTCATGATGTAGTTATTCATATTAAATCTTATGATGATGAATATGATCTTCCAAACAAGAAATGTCTACCTTGTCAATTCATAAATTTGTGTTTTATTTTGATAGAAAAAGTGAATGGCTTGTACTCTCTGTTAACGTTTTCACTCATTTTTACACTAGTAATTAAGTAGTAACATATCCAAAATGCTTATTAATATATTGTGGATTGGTATAAGATGTTTAATCTATGTGAAATTTCACTTCAAGGAGGAACTTGTTGATGGAAGGTAAGGTTTCACAGCCTTTAAGTTTTGTTTTCCAGTGTAATTTGTTATGTTACTCAAATGGTAAGAGTTGGTCTCAATCTTGTTGTAGTTCTAATGGCAACTTTGTGCTTGAGTTGGACTTTGAACCATTTAATGCATCGTTTCCTCGCCCAACCCTGAACAAGTCAATTGGGAATGGTGTGGAATTCCTCAATCGCCACCTTTCTACTAAACTCTTCCATGACAAGGAGAGCTTGCATCCACTTCTGGAATCTCTCAGACTTCACAACTACAATGGAAAGGTACCTGTTTCTCGTCGTTGATTGTAATTTTTCATGGTAGTGACATGTATGCATATGTATCATCCATATTTAGTGCATGTTTGGAAACTATTCTACAATTGATTCTAAAACTGTGAGTAGCTTCTGCGTTTCAAAATTGATTCTGATGAAATAGAGTTGATCTAAACATGCTATTAGTAACATCTAATAGTATTTGCATATTCTTCAATGAATTTATGACCTGAATATCCACATCCATGTTTGAACCATGTCTAATAACCAGATCTAGAATATAAATCCAATATTTCCAATCCTATCTTTATATTAAGATGATTTATTCATTCTTGTACATATGTTGTCTTATGTGTGTGTGCGTTTTGAGTTTACTGACAGAGATTTCTCTGCATTTGTAGACTTTGATGTTGAATGACAGGATTCAAACTCCGAATGCTCTCCAACATGTTCTGAGGAAAGCTGAAGAGTTCTTAGGCACACTTCACCCCATGGTTACTTTGCTCAAGACAATGTCTTGGGATACCCTGATACCGGTGGCCATGTTGTTTTAGATGAAATGCTCCATGTGTACTATTTCTCATACTAATTTACCTTTCATGGTTAACTTACATGCTTTACTTATTCTCTAATCTAGGTTGTGTACATCTTGGATCAAGTGCGTGCATTGGAGAATGAGAGATGTGTTAAGTTCAAACGTGTTACAACGTGTTTCAATCCTATTTTGATCCTAACAATTTTTATAAATACTTTTCTCTAGTAAAATCTAATTCCAGATGTTAATGACATTTTTCAGGAAATATATATTATAAGGTCGCATGCTTCAACGAATATGCCTAAGCCTTATAAGGAAAAAGAAGTTTACGCAAGATATGATCGCATCGTCCAGTAAACTAGGAAGACACTTATTATGTATCGTTCTATGCCACGTCATACCTCAGAATTTCAGAAGAAGTCTTTGAGCGGGAAAGTCAAAATTGTATCTCAACTATTTGCCCCATGCTTTAGTCAGAAGGAAACTAATCTGGTCACGTGCAAACTGATTTACCTTTGAAGAGAGAAGTCTCGATGACCAATGAAGAGGAAAAAGGACAACACGTCAACATCAATTTTCCAAAATGTCTCTCTTCTGCAAAGTAGCCCAAAGCTATCACCACCTACTAGCTGACAAAGTACACCTTTTTGGCTAAAGGATAGCTTTGAACAGCAGCATGCATTTAATGAAGCTACCAACCGGAGATTTGAATCAATGGTTAGATGACACTCACAACGGCTACAAACAACGGCCAGATTTTGTGTCTCAACGGCTACACAACTAGAAAGATCATATATAAAGGACATATCTGAAGATTGAAGACATGAAGAGAAAAATTTATTGCAAGAAAAGAAAGAACTCAGAGCAGTTAATCAAAACATTCTTCAAAGCATTCAAAGCTCACAGCAGATTTCCTAAGAGTCAAATCCGATCTCATACCTCTGCTAAATCAAGAGAGAATACCAAACCTTAAAAGAGTCAAACCTCTTCTCTTACTTCTCTCTTAGATTCTGAACTCCTGTGTGTTCCAACGTCTTTTCAGAACCCAAAACACTTGAGAGTTCCAGTGCCATATATTGTCTACACCAACTCTTTTGAGAAGAGATTTCCTGTAGAGCCAAACAATCTTGTTGATTGTAGGAGGAGTCCTGTACAATACTTGGAGAAGTCCGTGATAATACTAGGAGGAGTCCTGTACAACACTTGGAGAAGTCCGTGATAATACTTGGAGAAGTCTTGTCTAATACTTGTATTGGAGAAGTCCTTGATACTTGCTAGTGAAAATCTTGGTGGTGGCCAAGTACTGGACGTAGCCCAATCGTTTAGGGTGAACCAGTATAAATTCATGTGTGCTGATCGTTCTGCTTTATTTACTTACTTCCGCTGCACTAAACAGTTTTTGAAAAGTCACCAGAACAATTTTCTTAAGAACTTATCTTCTTTTCATAAACTAAAGTTTTAACAAGTAATTTTTAAGAACACAATTCAAACCCCCCTTTCTTGTGTTACTTATTTACATATCAATTGGCATCAGAGCTTAGGCTCTAGAACTAACATCTTAACAAGTGTAGAGTAAAGATCCATGGCAGAAGATCAAGCTATCGCTACGGGCTCATCCACCAACAAGCCTCCTTTCTTTGATGGAACCGAATATCCCTACTGGAAGACGCACATGCAACTTTTCATAGAATCCTCAAGCTACAAGTTGTGGGATATCGTTGAAAATGGAAACATCGTCCATAAAGATGACGCTGGTGAACCCATCAAGAAAGATCAGCTGACAGAAGCTCAACGCAAAGACTATCAACTCAATTCAAAGGCAAAACTATTTCTCTTATGTGCCTTAAGCAAAGCTCAGTTGGACAAAGTTGATGGACTCGCAACTGCCAAAGAAGTATGGGAAGCTCTAGGGCTTGCCTATGAAGGTACAGCAAATGTACGTCAAGCCAAAGTAAGTTTACTAGTGGCTGAATATGAAACCTTCAAAATGAAGGAAAATGAAACCATTGATGAAATGTTCGCAAGATTTCAAACCATTATCAATGGTCTTCGAAATCTCGATCGCACATACGCACACATTGATCAAATCACAAAAATACTGAGGTGCCTTCCTAAAAGATGGAGACCCAAAGTTACTGCTATCCAAGAAGCAAGAGATCTTAGCACACTAAAACTTGAAGATCTCCTGGGATCTCTGAAGGTTCATGAGATTGAACTTTCTCAAGATGAAAGCCTAAAGAAGCAGAAAAGCATCGCCTTCAAAGCTAACATCTCCAAAAACAGTCAGACGAAAGAAATGTCTGATGAAGAAGATTCCTCAGAAGAACTGTCCGATGATGAGCAAGCACTGTTCAACAGAAAGTTCAAAAAGATGTGGATCAAACAACAAAGAGGAAAAGGCCTGAAGAAGGACAACAAAAGAGAATCAAGTCAGAAAAAGAAATCCTTTCCACACAAAGGTGAAAGCACCTCAACTGCAGACAAAAGCAACATTACATGTTTCGAATGCAAAAAGCCAGGTCACATCAAACCAGAATGTCCTAGACTAGCTAAAAAGCCTGTCAGGAAACCATTCTACAAGAAGAAGAAAGCTCTAGTAACTGGCTGGGATGATTCTGAAAACAACTCTGAAGATGACGAGGAAGAAGAAGATGAAGAATCTCTATTCGCTCTCATGGCTTCAGTAGATGGATCAGATGATGATGAAGATGATGAGGTAAGATCTGAAAATCTTGAAGAAGAGTTTAATGAACTGCTTGAACATTCTTACACTTTATCTGAAAAATACAAGAACCTGAAGAAACAGTTTTCCAAGTTGCAAAAAGAACATGAGAAAGTTTTAAAAGAAAAAGATTCCATTATTCTTGAAAATGAGTTTTTAAAGAAACAAGACTCCACAATGGAAGTATCTGCTTTAAAGAAAAGAATCAAAGTTTTGATTGATGATTTATCTACTTTCACAATAGGGCATGACAACTTAGTTAAACTATGTGGAAACAATAGAGACTTATATGATAAAAGTGGTCTGGGTTTTGACAGCAGTGAACCGTCTAATGAAACTATGTCTGATATATCGTTTACTTCTTCTATTGATAGTGAATCTAAATTTGTTGTGAACTGTTCAATAGAAAGGGAAGGAAAGAAAATCTTCTATGAGAAGAAGATTCCTCCCAAGCGTGCAACTAACCCTATAGGACCCAAGAAAATCTGGGTACCTAAGAAATCAATAATTCCTGTTGCAGATTTACTTAACAGAACGAAGGAAACGCCAACAATGGTACCTGGACAGTGGATGCTCGCGTCATATGACGGGAGAAAAGTCTATGTTCCCCAAGATTCGAGTTAGATCTGATGGTGGATGTGTAACCTTTGGTGGAAATCAAAAAGGATTCATTGTTGGAGAAGGTACTGTTGGTAAGGAACCTCTTCCAGTAATTAATAATGTCTTATTAGTTGAAGGGTTAAAACATAATCTACTTAGCATAAGTCAATTATGTGATAGTGGGTTCACTGTTTCCTTTAATAAAGTGAAGTGTAGTGTTACTGATTCCGATGACAAAATCATCTTTGAAGCTCAGAGACAAGGGAATCTATATAAGACGAACTTGGAAAACCTAGCAAATCAAAATGTAACTTGTCTAGTATCATCAGAGGATAATACATGGCTTTGGCATAGGAAGCTAGGGCATGCATCCTTAAGGACCATTACTAAAATCATAAGTAATGACTTAGTACGTGGTTTGCCAAAACTATCTATTAAATCTGATGCTACATGTTCTGCATGTACTCAAAGCAAACAGCATCGTACCTCCTGTCGTGCTAAAAACCTTGTCAGTACTAGCAAACCTCTGGACCTCTTACATATGGATTTGTTTGGTCCCACTAGGGTAGCTAGTGTTTCTGGAAAAAGATTTTGTTTTGTCATTATCGATGACTACACAAGATTCTGTTGGGTCTACTTCCTAAGAAGCAAGGATGAAACATTCCAAGCATTCAAGATCTTCAGCAAAAGAGTTCAAAATGAAAAGGGCTACTGCATCACAGCCATTCGCAGTGACAGAGGAGGAGAGTTTGTGAATGAAGATTTTGAAAAATTCTGTGCACAAGAAGGTATCAGCCATCAGTTCTCAGCTCCAAGGACACCACAGCAAAACGGTGTAGCTGAACGGAATAATAGATCACTTCAAGAAATGGCAAGGACAATGCTCAGTGAAACCTCCCTACCAAAGTATTTCTGGGCTGAAGCTATTGAAACTGCATGCTACATTCAGAATAGAATATCTATGCGACCCATGTTGAAAAAGACTCCATATGAACTATGGAAAGATAGAAAGCCAACTGTATCGTACTTTCATCCATTTGGATGCAAGTGTTACATTCTCAACACCAAGGACAACATCGGAAAATTTGACAATAAGTCTGATCAAGGAATTCTCCTTGGATATTCTTCTCACTCCAAAGCCTATAGAGTTTACAACTCAAGAACAAAAGTTGTTGAAGAATCTATCAATGTCAAGTTTGATGATAGTTCAATCAAGGCCGTTGATCGTTTAGAAAGAGATTTTCTCAATCTAGACCTATCAGATCATGATGAAGCAGATGACGACACAACAAGAGCTCAACCATCAGAATCAGTTCATGAAGATCAATCTCCGTCACCTCTTGGTACTATTCCTGAACAGTCTGACCAAGTCATGACTTCAAGCGGAATCTCACTTCCAAAGGAGTGGAAGTACAGAAGTGATCATCCACCAGAGCAAATCATTGGAAGTGTATCAGAAAGAGTAAAGACCAGATCAGCATTCAGAGAAGAATCAAACAGCGCATTCATCTCAGAGATTGAACCAAAGAACGTTGAAGAGGCTCTACAAGATGAAGGATGGATTCTGGCTATGCAAGAAGAACTAAATCAATTTGAAAGAAGTCAAGTATGGACCCTAGTTCCAAGACCAACTGGAAAATCTATCATTGGTACTAAATGGGTCTTCAGAAACAAGATGGATGAAAATGGGAAAGTCACTAGAAACAAAGCGAGACTAGTAGCACAAGGTTACAACCAACAAGAAGGAATTGACTACACTGAAACGTTCGCACCAGCTGCAAGAATTGAAGCAATAAGGATACTCCTAGCTTTTGCATGTCAACATTCCATCAAGCTATATCAAATGGATGTCAAAAGCGCCTTTCTGAACGGAGTAATTGAAGAGGAAGTCTATGTGAAGCAACCTCCAGGCTTTGAAGAACCATCCACTCCAGACTACGTGTACAGGTTGAAGAAAGCTCTGTACGGTTTAAAACAAGCCCCAAGGGCTTGGTATGATCGTCTAAGCAACTTTCTCATAAAGAATGGTTTTTCAAGAGGAAAGATTGACAACACCCTCTTCAGGAAGCAATTGAAGGACGACTACATCCTTGTACAATTGTATGTTGATGATATCATCTTCGGTGCAACTAGCGATAAACTGTGTAAAGAATTTTCCACTCTCATGCAAAGTGAATTTGAAATGAGTATGATGGGAGAACTGAAATTCTTTCTGGGACTTCAAATCAAGCAAGAGAAAGACAAGATCTTCATACATCAGTCCAAGTACATAAAGGATATGCTCAAGAAATACAACATGCACAAGTCAAATGAGATGAGTACTCCTATGTATCCCAACACTGTTCTGGACAAAAGTGATGAAAGCTCACCAGTTGACCCAACATCGTACAGAGGGATGATTGGTTCACTTCTTTATTTAACGTCCAGCAGACCAGACATAATGTTTAGTGTTTGTCTATGTGCAAGGTTTCAGGTAAACCCACAGCAATCTCATCTTAGTGCTGTTAAGCGAATCTTTAGATATTTAATTGGTACTGCTAATCTTGGTCTATTATATGAGAAAGGTGAAGATTTCAGGTTGAAAGGATTTTGTGATGCGGATTATGCTGGTGATCGAGTTGAACGGAAAAGCACTAGTGGAGGATGTCACTTTCTGGGAAACTGTTTAGTATCCTGGACAAGTAAACGTCAAAGCACTATTTCCTTATCCACTGCTGAAGCTGAATATGTGGCAGCAAGTTCTTGTTGTACACAACTCCTGTGGATAAAGCATCAACTTGAGGATTACAACATTCATGAAAACAAGATACCTCTTTTATGTGATAACACAAGTGCTATCAATATTGCCAAGAATCCAGTTCAGCATTCAAGAACAAAGCACATTGAGATCAAACATCATTTCATTAGAGACCTTGTGGCAAAGGGAAACATTGATATATCTCATATACACACAGAAGATCAACTTGCTGACATACTCACGAAACCTCTTTTGGAAGGCAGATTCTCAGATCTAAGAACAAGGATAAATATGCACTCTGCTCAATAAAAGGTATGGAAACAAAGGTTTCTATTTTGCAGGTTTCGTTCTTCGAAGAACATCCGCACTGTTCTGTCTCCTCACTGTTCAACCAGTAGATCAAATCGTTCAACAACTCTCTGTTCAATGAAGTTGCTCTCAGGAAATCTATATCGTTTGGTTAACAGCTGGCAAAGACATTGTTTAGTTCAATGCATCATTACTCTTGCACGTGCTACAACAGTGAACTTTGAAAGGTCTCATCACATTAAATGCGAAGCAGTTATCTCTCTTACTTTTAACGCGCGTGGTCTCAACTGCTCAATTGTTTAATAGTTTCTCTCTCATGAAAAGAAAACCGCCATCTGCACACCATCCAAAACTGCCATTCCTTATTCCAAATCAAATATATCCAAAAGATTTCCTTCTTTCTCTTTCACCTCACTTCATTTGACACTTACTCTCTCTCTCTTCCAAGTAAAGAAACCCTAAGCCTTCTCTGAAACTTCCTCTCATTCCCAAATGGCCGGAGTTCTTGCTACCTCTTCCAAAGCCCCTTCCAAATCTAAGGCCCAATCCAAGAAAGGTGGTAAAACACCTTACTCTGCTGAAGAAATGGAGATCATCCAGAGGAGATCAGAGAGGATCAACCGCCAACGCTCTGTTCAACTCAAGGAGGTTGGAGCCGTGAAAACTGAGAAACTGGGTGACAACTCTCTTGTGTCCCCAAGGTACTTTGATCTGAAGGTGTTTGCCTTCGTGAAGATGGCTGGGCTTGCAGACTTACTTCATCAGGACTGGGAGACGGTGTACACCATGGCTCAGCGTGAGGTGTATGTGCCTTTGGTAAAGGAATTTTATGACTGTGCCGTTGTGATAAATCACAGACAAGTCATTAATTCCAAAGTAAATGACAAGATCATCTCAGTGACTCTCAACGACATGGCTGAAGCACTGAATGTGAAGTTGGAAGTTGGTGAAAAATATTCCCCAAATTGGTTTGCAAAAGTTGATGACTGGAAGTGCATTTGGAAGAATCAAGAGGAACCACTGACTGTGGAGGTAGGCAATCTCATTGATGATGTAAAGTTCAACAATGCTGTGATTAGCAAGGTTATCCTACCAAAGGATGGTGCAAGAAATTATGTAAATGCTCATGCAAGGTACGCACTGTACAAGATCCTGAAAAGAGTGAAAATTAACCCTGCCCACTTGATGTGGAACTACTTGATCAACTATCTGGAGAAAAGCCAAGGATACCTTCCTTTTGGCTCGCTGCTGACTGTTATTTTCGAAAAGAAAGGTATTATCAAAGAGTTTCTGGAATCAGAGGATCGCTTGAATGAAGATGTGATCTTTCCTTCACCAATCAGACTGGGAGATGTGAGCAAGATGCACATTCCCTTTGATGCCTCTGAAGTTCCTGAAGAATTCTTGCCCAGAACAAGGAAAACCACCAAAGGAAAAGAAAAGGTATCTGCTGTACAGACTGTCCAGACAAGGAAGAAAAATCTGACAGAACTGTCCGATGTGTCAAAGAAGGAACCGTCCAAGAGAACTGTTCCTGCATCTCTCCGCATCGCACCGTTCCCTAAGGACGAGGAAGAACAGTCTGTTCGAATCAAGATTGTGAAGAGTGGTGCACCATTGCAGTCTCAATCCAACCCCATCGCTTCAAGAACCAGATCCGGAAAAGGTTCTCCGCCTGTTAAGAAGGCTGAACCCAAAAAGCTAAAGAGATTGAGGAAGCAATTTGAAGAACCTCAAGTTACTGTTGAACCACAACCTGCATATCAGAAAAGGAAGATTCTCTCTGCTGAACCTGAGGAGCCCTTCTTTGATGAGGACATTGCCCTTCACACAAGGTTAGCAAACTCTCTCTTACCCTATCAAGAAATTCCTTCTGAAATGTCCAACAAAGAATTTCTGGATTCACTGTTTGTTGATAATACTCAAACACCACACTCCTCTCCAACACATTCACAACACCACACTGAACCATTGCCAAAACTCCCACCAAACACAAACCTCAATGAACCCTTGACTGAAACAACACATGAACCACTCACATCTCAACCAAACTCTACCATGAACACTGCTTTCATCACTGACCAAACTGTCGTTGCACAAGAGAATGCCTCTGCATTCCAACTTGCCCAATCTTTGCCTAAGTCATTGATTGCTGATGAGCATATGACTTCTACTCTCAAACCGTTCACGGAAGCAAGCACTAAGAAGGCAAGCAGATCCGGTACTGTTCTCTATTTTTCTCAAGCAAGAAAAAGGCGCCTTCAGACGCTAGTGTCCTCTGCTATCCAACGCAGACGCACCTTGAGGACTACCAAGGGATCGTTCAAAAGCTACCTGAACCTTCTGGCAAGAAAGATTGACAAGTCTTCAAGCAATCAGCTCACCGCCACGTGGAAACGTCAAGAGGGTGACAACTACTTGTTCCAACTTCAAGCTTGCAAAGTTCCTGATCCAGAGTTCTGGAAATTGAGTGTCTTTGAGGGATATGTTGGTACTCTGCCATATTCTCTCATGAATCGGACCTCCGCGCTCTCACTGAAATTTGGAACTTGGGTGTTTGTACTCCTACCCACTCACATTCCTGAAGTTGTTTCTCATCCTAAGAAAGCCAACGCTGACAAAGGAAAGGAGAAGATGCTTGAAGAAGCAGAAGATACAGAATCACAACTGAACAGTTCTGCTGATGAAGATGAATCTGAGGGACTTCAAGCTGATTTCAAGACTGAAGCTGGAAGCTCAAGTGCTCAAGTCTTGGCGACTCAATTTGTCACCAGAGAAGACTTTGAAGACCACCGTGACCACATCAACCAGCAGTTCATGACTCTTGCTCAGAAAATCGATCAGCTGCTGACACGCCTTGGCTAATGGCCAACTCTCTATCCTGAACAATTCGCTTTTACTTTTATGTTTTCAGACAATTGTTCACTGATTATGCATATTTTTATCGTTCCATCATGCTTATCGTTTTATAACTAACGTTTGCCATGTTTACTATGCATATTATACCTTTCTACTAAATTCTTTTCCCTTTCTTTTTAATAATGCCAAAGGGGGAGAAAATAGGAATTAGGAGTTATAGAAAAGTTAAGATCAAGTTCAAGGTTGTTTCCTTAACCTAACACCAAAATAGGAATTAGGAGTTATAGAAAAGTTAAGATCAAGTTCAAGGTTGTTTCCTTAACCTAACACCAAAGTTTTATACAACTCAGGGGGAGTATACAACTCAGGGGGAGTAATATGTTTTGAATAAGTTGTTTTTAACATTTATCTTACCCAATTTAGGGGGAGCATAAATTCTTTTTACTCTTGATCATTATCCTTTTCAATAAAAATTGTCATTATCAAAAAGGGGGAGATTGTTAAGTTCAAACGTGTTACAACGTGTTTCAATCCTATTTTGATCCTAACAATTTTTATAAATACTTTTCTCTAGTAAAATCTAATTCCAGATGTTAATGACATTTTTCAGGAAATATATATTATAAGGTCGCATGCTTCAACGAATATGCCTAAGCCTTATAAGGAAAAAGAAGTTTACGCAAGATATGATCGCATCGTCCAGTAAACTAGGAAGACACTTATTATGTATCGTTCTATGCCACGTCATACCTCAGAATTTCAGAAGAAGTCTTTGAGCGGGAAAGTCAAAATTGTATCTCAACTATTTGCCCCATGCTTTAGTCAGAAGGAAACTAATCTGGTCACGTGCAAACTGATTTACCTTTGAAGAGAGAAGTCTCGATGACCAATGAAGAGGAAAAAGGACAACACGTCAACATCAATTTTCCAAAATGTCTCTCTTCTGCAAAGTAGCCCAAAGCTATCACCACCTACTAGCTGACAAAGTACACCTTTTTGGCTAAAGGATAGCTTTGAACAGCAGCATGCATTTAATGAAGCTACCAACCGGAGATTTGAATCAATGGTTAGATGACACTCACAACGGCTACAAACAACGGCCAGATTTTGTGTCTCAACGGCTACACAACTAGCAAGATCATATATAAAGGACATATCTGAAGATTGAAGACATGAAGAGAAAAATTTATTGCAAGAAAAGAAAGAACTCAGAGCAGTTAATCAAAACATTCTTCAAAGCATTCAAAGCTCACAGCAGATTTCCTAAGAGTCAAATCCGATCTCATACCTCTGCTAAATCAAGAGAGAATACCAAACCTTAAAAGAGTCAAACCTCTTCTCTTACTTCTCTCTTAGATTCTGAACTCCTGTGTGTTCCAACGTCTTTTCAGAACCCAAAACACTTGAGAGTTCCAGTGCCATAAATTGTCTACACCAACTCTTTTGAGAAGAGATTTCCTGTAGAGCCAAACAATCTTGTTGATTGTAGGAGGAGTCCTGTACAATACTTGGAGAAGTCCGTGATAATACTAGGAGGAGTCCTGTACAACACTTGGAGAAGTCCGTGATAATACTTGGAGAAGTCTTGTCTAATACTTGTATTGGAGAAGTCCTTGATACTTGCTAGTGAAAATCTTGGTGGTGGCCAAGTACTGGACGTAGCCCAATCGTTTAGGGTGAACCAGTATAAATTCATGTGTGCTGATCGTTCTGCTTTATTTACTTACTTCCGCTGCACTAAACAGTTTTTGAAAAGTCACCAGAACAATTTTCTTAAGAACTTATCTTCTTTTCATAAACTAAAGTTTTAACAAGTAATTTTTAAGAACACAATTCAAACCCCCCTTTCTTGTGTTACTTATTTACATATCAAGATGCTCCAACGCATTAAGCAACAAGGCTTGGATATTGTTCCTCGCATTCTCATTGTAAGTCCTGTCGCATGTTTAGAAATCTGTCTACAATTGATTCTAAAGCCAAAATTTAATTCTGAGGAGAAGCTTGCTTTGTCTATAATGTATGTATATTTCTCTAATTGGTGCCTTTGGATGCTGTTAAATGCAGAGCATTGCCACATTCTTCGCGTTCCCTTAAGAAATGAGAAGGGAACTATCCGCAAATGGATCTCAAGATTCGAAGTCTGGCCCTACCTAGAAACTTACACCGAGGTAAATGGCTAACCATGATTCTGATGTTGTTCTACAATTTTGATGCTTTTATTTGAATTTGACCTTGATTTTAATTATTTCTTGTCATTAGGATGCTGCTCATGAGCTTGCCAAAGAGTTGCAAGGGAAGCCTGATCTGATCGTTGGAATTATGTGAGTGCATTCATTGGCTGTACATTCATGTTGCTGATTTCCCTGGTAGCTGTTAGTTTAACATGATTCTTTGGCTGTACATTCATGTTGCTGAACAGTATATGTTTAGTATTAACTACTTAGTCTACTTATTTCCTTAGGTCATGTGTTTATAAACTGAGGAATTTTCTTTCTTTCTTTCTAATGCATTATTGTTTTGCAAGTTCTGGTTTGAGGCTAGATTTTTACATGATTAGTGACAAAAATTTACATATTTACATTTTCCATGGCTATAGGAAAAACTTTTGATTGTTTGATCTGTGTTTTAGAAAAAAAAAATACTTTGTGGCGGTATGAAACACCCGCTAAAAACACGCCGCTAAATAATTCCATGTCCGAAGGGTTGTTAAAAACCGCCATGGTATACGCGTGGCGAGTCTATCAGGAGGGGTTTTCAAAACCCTGCTAAATGAGCCGCGGGGGTCAAAAACCGCCGCTAAATGTGAAAAAAAACCCCCGCTAAATAGCGCATTTTTTGTAGTGTTAGTTGATGAAGGGTACGGTGCTTTTTGTTAGCTCCAGAGTTGAGGTTGAGCAGGATTTGTGGTTCTATTTGCATCTACTTGTCTCACTGCAACTTGTCTCACACTGATTGACTTTTAACATAGTTTGTGTCTATAAATATATGCTCATCTGCAAAGTGTGTTCCTCCGAGGGACATCGGATAAATTTGGAATGATGCAAAGAAGATTAGCATCGCCCCTTGCCCCTGCGCAAGAATGACACGCGCAAATGGAGAGATGGCCCAATTTTTTTTACTCCAGTCTTCTTCTATTGGGGTCCAAATATTATCCAATTTTCTGTTCAAGAATGTCCTGATTTTTATTTGCACAAATCTATGTAGAATTCTGTGCAATGATAAAATAATACTGCCCGGATATTATGCAATATTATGCGTGTCCTCCCTTTTTAATTTCTGTTTACTTCTAATTGGTTTGCCAATTTATTCAATGCTTAAGTTGATGCTGCAGAAGAGTTAGTTTTTTTCATCTTTGAAAGATGTCTTTTTCTTTCTTCTAGAATTTTGCTGTCCCAATTCAGTTTAGTATCTTAGAATATCATTGGGGTTAGATCTCACAAATGGGCAGAAGAGACTGGATCTTTTATAGAGATGTTCTATATCATAAATAGGGCTTTCCTTTTGCCTTCCATCTAAATCACAACACTAGCTTTCATCAAGTTCCCCTTATCAGACTATCCCTTATTTTCTTCAGTTGGCAGGATGAGAATTGAGAAGTAAAGCATTTTTGCTGTTAATTTTATTGTTATTTAATTGTTTCCATCAGATATATCATGGTTTCATTTCTGTTAGTAATTGTTGGTAAAATTAATTGCAGTGTGGTCTATCCTATCAAATGTCGAAATTTGAACTTGATATCTTGCTCAAGCATAGGCATTATTCATTTCACATAAAAATTAGATACAGAATTGTTCCGTTGCACTGAATTTTTGATTCTGTGCCAAATCAGCACTATGTTACGGTACCGATATGAAGTTTTCGAAAGCTGAAATACTTAAATTATTAAGGAATCTTGGTCATGGCTTAAGTCGTGAATGTCTGGGATTTGAAAGTGTTTCTATTTACTATTTTATTAGACCTAACCCGAATTCTAATGGCATTAAAGGCAGTTCTTATCCAGTGATCTGTGGGTTATGGGGCCACCATGCTTTCATTGTGAAACTCTAATTTTAATAGCTCACAAATTGTCTTCATAACCGGTTTGGACCTTGTAAATGTTATTCTCATGAATTCCCACTATTGTTTTGAAAGGGCTCAATTGATGCAAACTCATAGCTCATGCCTCTAGATCACAGGTATGGAGAGCAAGAGGAAGTTTATTAGAGGGGAAAGAGGGAAAGTTCTATAAGAGGAGAAAGGATAGCCTTTTAAAGAGAAAACATAAATTTCTCTTATTTAGTTTGCAGATGGAGATCATTGAGCAAGTGGATTTTCACTCATGCAGTTCTTCCATCTGTGTTTGGTGCATAGTTTGATAACTAATACAAGTTTTTCTTGCTCAAATTCTCTAAAAATACCTTTATATTATATACCCTCTTAATACTATGTATGTCTCATACTGTTATTCAATAGTGTTATATAATGTTTCAGATCTCCCTTTACTTTTTTCTATGCTTGTGTGGAAGACTTTGCAGATGATAAATATGATTATAGTAATGATAGTTAGATGATGAGGTTTCCTAAGAGTGGACACGTATTTCGTTTATTTAATGTACAACACTTCTTTGTACAATCATATTTTTATTTTTGTTCGGGGTTTCTTGAACATAATCGCAATCTTAAGTCTTACATACTGTTTGGTTCAAAGGAGGGGAGGGGAGGGGAGGGGAAGGGAGGGGAGGGATTTTAATACTTATTACGTTTGGTTCATAGGAGGGGAGGGGAGGGAAAATAACTTATTTTTATTTGGTTAACTAGGGGAGTGGAGTGATTTTATAATTAAAATTACTTTTATACCCTTTTATATATTTACTTGAATTAAACAACACAATATAACATCCTTCTTCATCAACAATTATTCTGCATAATTTTAAACCTTCACCACAACAAAATATTCTGCATAATTTTTCAGGATCTGCACTTCCAACAAAATATTCAAGTCGGAGCAAAAGCAAAATACAAATAAGAAAGAAAACTGGAAAAATCCCTGAAACAGTGCCTCAAAAATTAATACACAAGTTATAAAGACTAGAGAACACTTCCAGGGAAAAGAGCAAAATAGTCAAGACCACTAGTAACATTCAAGACCCTTCTCCAGTAGCACTATAAGCAAAATCCTTCATGCCACCCACCCACAACAGAAGCCTCGAAACAATTCAAGACCCTTCTCCAGTAGCATATTTTTGCTGCTAAGATTAGGTGATGCTACCAATCCTGTACTGCAATATATATGCACAACATATAGTAGCACTAATGGCAGCTTTTCTGGAAGTGGCTGAATAAATTTGTTTTAGACCAGCTTTGTTGCAGTTAGTGAGAAAATGGAGTATGAGTTCATGAGAAAGATTAGTCAAGTACAAGTTCATTCAGTTTTTGTTTTGTCTTATTAAATTAAGTATATAGATTTGGCACTGATTGATCTAAGCTGCTTCATTTTCCAAAGTCAATTACTGTGTTAGCTGCATAACATTTTGATGCATTCTGCAATTCCACTAAGACACAGTTTCTTTCTTTCTACTTCCCAAATCTTATGGTGCCTAATTAGTATGTATTATTTGGGGCAAGAACATTTGGGGCAATTGGAAATGGAATTGCAGATGATACAGTGTCGTACAAACAATGACAACATGAATAAACATCACCATGATGAACCAAACAATATATACATGTTGAACCAAACAATATAACATTGATAGCATGAATAAACATAACAGAAAGAGGGCTACTAACTCATACCTGATTGATTCAATTGGTGACAAAGAAAGGGCTGCAGTTGGGGTGCGAATGCAGGGGCCGGCGCAGCCGAGAAGAGGCGGCGGCTGAGTGGGGGGCACCGGCGGAGAGAGACCAGAGAAGGGGCCAGAGGTGGTTGGTATGAAGAAGCTGACCTATACGTGAAATGAAGAAGGGGATATACACATGAAACCCTATAGGATAAATTGGAATTTTTTAATTTGTGCAGGGTTATTTTTGTCTGAAATTTATTTCCCCTCCAAATTCCCCCACTTTTGGGGGGAACAAAAAGTTGAGGTTGGAGGGAATTTGCTCCCCCCCATTTCCCTCCCCTCCCCTCCTAAAATTTGAACCAAACAAAATCAGATTTTTAAAATCCCTCCCCTCCCCTCCCCTCCCCTCCCCTCCATTATCCTCCAACCAAACATTCTGTTAACGACTGTAGGTGATTGAGAAACTAATTATTTGAACAATAACAAGTTTTTATGGGCTTTTGGATTATCTGTTAGTAATGTGAACCGGACACCTAACCGGTTCGAGCCGCACATCGGATCGGACATGCAACTAGCCCGGTAAGACTCGGCCGGTTCAGTCAAAAAACCGGCGACTCCGATCTAATTCGGTTGGACCGGAGAGTAAGCCAGATTTTTTTTTTAAAAAGTCAAAATTGGAGACACAATAAGCTTCACAGAGAAAGAAGGAAGATTCAAGATTTCATGAAGGATTGGTTGAAAATTGGAGTCTCTTGTGTGTGAGAGAGGGAGAAAGAGATCGCACATGGGGGATGAGAGAAGGAAAAGAAAAAGATGCAGTAACAAAACAGAATTGCAAGAACGAAATCCCACCATATTTGCTCAAATGGTTGTGCGGCTGCTTGTGAACTGGTACTGCAACAGAGGTTGATACTTAGGGTTTTCTATTGTTTTATGCCCTTTTAATGAAATATTGATATTTTTTATTGGGGCCAACAGTTTTGTGTATGCATTAAATAGTTGTGCTAGCCCATTTGATAAGTAGTTTAAAAAAAAAACCATTTGATAAGGCTACGACCAAAAACTGAAAGGTTCTGTTACATAAAATAAACAAGGTGGGTTGGATAAATAAAATTAGTTAATTTTATGATGAATTAATAATATTTTTAATGTGAAATCACAATAGTAATTATAAGAAATTTAATACTAAAATTAGTTTGTTAGAAAATTATTAATGGTTTTAAATTTATGATTTGAAATTATTAGATGATTAACTTGTATTATGAATTTTTTTAAAATATTAATATATTCCGAGTCAAACGGTTCAACCAGTGACCCAGTGGTCAGACCAATGACTCATTGACCCAGTGCCCTGACCGAGTCGATCACCGATCCGAGTTTAATAACACTGCTTAAAAGCACATTTGGTCCCCCACAAATTTCAATTGTGCAAAACGAGTTCTTAAACTATTTTTTTAACAAACTGAGCCCCCCACATTTATGCCGTTAGTGACGGTGGTCCTTATACTATTTTCCGTCCAAAAACTAATGATTTGGGGGACTAAAAATGCAATTAAACAAAAAATAATGAATAAAAATATGGAAAAGCAATTGTTCTTCATTTTTCCCAGAAATAACATTATATCCATCTTCTTCATCTTCATCTTCGTCATCTTCGAACCTAACAACCCAGAAAAATAAAATGAGAGAGTGAGCTCCCAAAACTCGAACACCCACAAACACTTTCTCTGCGTTTGAGGCAACAAAGTATAAAATTCATTTCCATTCACCAAAATCTCTCTCTCTCTCTCTCTCTCTCTCTCTCTCTCTCTCTCTCTCTCTCTCTCTCTCCCTCCCTATGAGGATCCGTAAGAATGCCAAGCTTGTAGAGGAGAAGAGGAGAAAGCTTGGTGTTCTTACGGATCCTCATATGGAGAGAGAATTAGATTTTGGAGAATGGAAATGAATTTTATACTATGTTGCCTCAAACTCAGAGAGAGTGTTTGTGTGTATTGGAGTTTTGACTGTTCACTCTCTCATTTCATTTTTCTAGGTTGTTAGGTTTGAAGATGATGATGATGAAGAGGAAGACGATGAATGTTCATGTTATTTCTGGGGGAAAAATGAAGAATAACTTATTTTCTATTTTTTATTAATTTTTTTGTTTAATTGCATTTCTGGTCCCCCAAATCGTTAGTTTTTTTATGAAAAATGGTATAAGGAGCAACGTCACTAACGGCGTAAACGTGGGGGACCCAACTTGCTAAAAAAATAGTTTAAAGACTCATTTTGCACATTTGAAATTTGTGGGGGACCAAATGTACTTTTAAGCCATATATAATTGGACATGCTGGTTTAGTTACTTCCATTTCACAAGACTCAAATTTTAAGAAAACTAATTAGAGGTTTAACATGCTCACCAACCCAACAACAACATTAACAAAGCAACTTAGTATAAAATTTAAGTTCAAAATTTTTTCTAAGAATTAAGAATCATCTTAGTAACTCATCTAGGGTTGACGTGAGTAATGAAATAACAATTTTATATATTTCAAGTCCTTAGTGTTGAAGCCCATGATTTAATTAGCATGAGAGTAGTCCATGATGAACATGACAGATTCCTTATCCATATAATGGATTTTAAGTGCATCACGTAAAGTCTCAACATCAAAATGTGCATCAAGTACCCCATAGGTAATGAAGAGATGAAGGTCATGAGGATTGTTGAAAATGTTACAGATTTAAGGGTTCACTTCTCTATAATGCATAATATTGAAATTTTGTTTGCACATAATTGAATTTTGTCAGAATGTCACGTATATCAATTTTAAAAATGCTAATTTATAGATAACATTAAATATCATAGTAGAAGCACGCTTGATAAGTTATTAAAGTAATTGATTTGATAACATAATGAGTTAAGAATTTAGATGGAAAAATCTTACTTTGAGCCAAGCAAACCACATTCTTTATTGATGTTGGCTGAGGTTCATTCAATAAAAAGAAAGCAACAATTGAAAAAGTGAGGCACTAGTTTACACCCGAGCAGGACATTTAGTCAAAAATGTTATTTTTTAGAAAAATGTGTCTATGTCTTCAGTCAAAGTCAAAGTTTGGCTGAATATTTAAACTACTAAGGTTTACTGACCAGTATAACTTGTCTATGTCATCAGTCAAAGTTTATTATTTTTTAATAAGGTTTTGAATGATTGTGTACATCTTTCTAAAATTAAATTATTCAAATTTATTTATTAAATCTCTGATTGAATGTCCTGCTCAGGTGAAAACCTAGGTCTCAATTATTTAAATCATGATTTCTTCTTGTTGAATGAACCTCAGTCATCATCAAGAAAGAATATGGTTCACTTGGATCAGAGTAAAATTTCGCCATCTAGCTATATAACTCAATACTCGTGTTGTACAATCAATTACTTTATATCTAATCAATCAAGTTTATACTATGATGTTTAATGTTACGTATGGATTACCATTTTTAAAAGTTTCAAACCTTAGATTCAGAAAAAAATTCAATTATATGAGACTATAATATAATATATGCATTATGTAGAAATAAAGCCACCAATCTATAGCATTTCCAACATTGCTCGTGATGTCCCTCTCTTCAATAACTATAGGGTCATGATACACATTTTGATATTTGTGACGTTGAGACATTACTTGATGCACTCGAGATCCCTGATATGGATAAGATAAGGGTCATGCCCATAAAGGACTATACTCATACTAATTAAATCATGGTGTTCAACCCTAAAGACATGGAGTATAAAATTGTGATTTCATTTTTTTAATTTTTACGTCAATACTTGATGGGAAACACCTTCAAATTTCCTACCATAACTACATTTTATTAAAATATCATTTATTCACGTTAATTTATATGGATATAGATTATATAAATTTAGTTTATTACATTTTTTGTCTTTATCATGTACTTATTTTTAATTTACTATCGTGCATTTGATATGTTTCTTATTAAAAAAAAGGGATGAAAATGAGCCTGTAGCTGTTAAAAGGTGAAACTTGAACTCTTTCCTAAACTTAGGCCCCGTTTGGATAAACAGCTTAATTAAGCGCTTATGGTCATAAGCGCTTATGACATAAGCGCTTATTCATAAGCTATTTTTAAAAATTTATTGAAATAAATTAAAAATAAGCTGTGTATAAGCATAAGCTGTTTTTCATAAGCTATCCTGAGTAGCTTATGAAAATAAGCTGAAAATAGCTTATGGCAGACCATAAGCTGTTTGCATAAGCTCTCCCAAACACTGGCATAAGAGCTTATGCTGTCAGATAAGCTCAAATAAGCTCTTCCAAACTGGGCCTTAAAGTATGAGTCTAACATGGTAGTTTGATGTGAACAATTTCCAAGGTATGAAACCAACGTTTTCAAATGATATCCAATAAAATACTAAAATATGATTGAATATTTGTTTTCAACTTGTTTACACTATAATTATATAGTTATCAAGCTCTGTAAAAGTATTATTATGTGCATTTAAAATTTCAAAACTTTATTTCTACAAAATAACGTAACTTAATAAATAACTAAGTGATGAATCCTTGCTAGGTAAATTTTACTAATAAGGTTTATAGATATATCTAGATACATATGATTTAATTTTATTACGAATTTTATCTTTCTAAAGTAGCATTTTATTTATTAAGGTGTGTATGTTAGATTATTTATCACTAGATGTGAAAGTATGCTTATATAATTGGAGTTTCAAAAGTTAAAGCTTGACATATTACCAAAATATAAAGTCCGAAACTAACTTAATCACTTGATTTCGGTCATTTTCAATAAATGATCCAATTTTATAAATTAATTTTCAAACCTTAGTAGTGGTAGGTAATGTTGCACAAGAAAATAATCGATGAAGGTAGAAATATTTTTATTAAACATTTTGTATTTATACCACATTTATAATTTTTTATCTAATAAATGTTAAAAACTTCCATTTTTCTTTATAATCCTACGAAATAATACGCCAAAGACAAATTATTTTTAAATCTAGTATGAAAATTTCTTTCAAAGCTCAATTTGTAAAATATATTTAAATGTGTCATGGATTTTTTTTTAATTTCTATTAATATCCTCAACCTTGCGCTAGTTTATTTACGCACTTGGTGGTAAATGTTAAATATTCATATCACTTCAACGATAAATATTACTAATATTTTGAAGAAATTTTTGATCAAATACTTAAACAATGCTATAGTCTATTAAACATAAACTAATTAATATTCATTCATATGTCATTAAGTAGTTTTAAAAAGTCATCACATGATTATAGAAATAATTAAAATTACTAATTATAATTAATATTAAATATAATTAGTATCCTAACTAAGTTTAATATTTAAAATTGTAATATTTAAGGCATTTGAAGATATAAAAATAACATTATAATAATTTAAAAATTTTAAGTTTTTCAACTTATTTACTAATTAATAAGTATTTAACATAAATGAATTTTACTACACGCGTTTCCTCGGCTTTGTCCTTTTAAGTTGTGGTAAATAAGGTAAACATATAATTCATGCTATTTATTCAGTAAAATGTTCTATTTTATTTCATATCATTACCATTTATCTATAATATTAATTAACTTTTCTCTCACATTAAACTATTTAATTATTAAAGCTATAATTGGTAAAAAATATTTTTAATTTCATACTAATATTCAATTCTCTACCATGGTTTTAACAAAATAGATTAATTTTGTTCAAAGAAAATTTAGATCAATCTTTTCATAGGAATTACTAATGAATTAGTTGATTAACAAAAATAATTTTATTAATTGAATGCTTTAAGTAAATGATTTAATGTTCACTTTTATGAATATATACATAATTAAATCCTACTTTTTGTTCAAAAATGATTATTTTGAAAATAATGTTACTATAGATATTTTACTGTTCAGATACATCAGAAAAATAAAACTTCTTTTGCTCACAATAAAATGCTTATACTTTTTATTTCCGAGCCAATTTTTCAATACCCACTTACTATTTCTTGATTTATTTACTCAAATTCATCATATCTGAATTCTTATCTTTAGAACTTCAAATTAAAACCGGAATTTCAAGAATATTAGTGTGTTAACTATAAAAGGACCTATTGTCAAATCATAACAAGGGCATGATCACATAGAAAAAGTTCAAAAAATTAAAGGAAAAACATCGAGCATAGAAAGATTTCAAAAGGGTATTCTAAAACGCATGCACGAGTCAAATTCAACTACAAGTTATAATTAACAGAATATCAGAAACTTCAAAGTAATTATTTAGATCAAGAACCCCTAACTTTTAGCCCCTATTTCTTAGTTAAGAGGGAAACGAACCTGAGTCCTTTCATCAAGAACCATAACCAAAAGTAAATTGAGACTATAGCTCCCCAAAGATTGGCACCACCTTCACACCTCTGGACTTCTGACATCAATGGACAAGCCAAATCAAGAGAAAAAACTAAGAAAGCATTAAATCAAAGGTGAAGCAAATGAAAAGGTTTAGACTTTACCTGTAACTTGATTTTTGTCGGGATCCATAAATCTTGAGAGATCCAATTCAGATCTTTCATAAACCAAAGAAGAAAAGTGATGCGGTGAAGAAAAATGATGCGGTGGTTGACATAAGGTGGATCCGGAAAGTTCAAAGGACCCCAAGATGAAAGCTTTTGGAGAAATAAGTGAGGTTTATGTAAAGAGAATGAGGAGAGAAGTTTAAATATGGGATTTCATGTTATAAAGGATAAAGAAATGTGGTGTCTTTGTGGTGGTGAAGGTGGTAGGTATGGTGGATTTAGGAAGAAGATGAAAGCAAATGAAAAGGTGAAGACTGTACATGTAACTTGATTTTTGTCGGAATCCATAGATCTTTAGAGATCCAATTCAGATGTTTCATAAACCAAAGAAGAAAAGTAATGTGCTGGATGACAAGGTGGATTCGGAGAGTTAAAAGAACCCCCAAGATGAAAGCTTTTGGAGAAATTATTGAGATGAATGTCAAGAGAGTGATGAGACGAGTTTAAATATGTGTTTGCATGTTATAAAAGATGAAGAAATGTGGTGTCTTTGTGGTGATAAAGGTGGTAGCTTTGGTGGATTGAGGAAGAAGATGAAAGAAAACAAAAAGGTGAAGACTTTACCCGTAACTTGAATTTTGTTGGGGTCCTTAGATCTTGAGAAATCCAATTCAGATCTTTCATAAACTAAAGAAGAAAAGTGATGCAGTTGATGACATAAGGTGGATTCGACAAGTTCAAAGAACCCCCAAGATGAAAGCTTTTAGCGAATTGAGTGAGATGAATGTAAAGAGAATGAGGAGGCGAGTTCAAAATATGATTGCATGTTATAAAGGATGAAGAAATGTGGTGGCTTTGTGGTGGTAAAGGTGAAAGCTATGGTGGATCGAGAAAGAAGATGAAAGCAAATGAAAAGGTGAAGACTTTACCCGTAACTTAAATTTTGTTGGGATCCTTAGATCTTGGTAGATCCAATTCAGATCTTTCATAAACCAAAGAAGAAAAGTGATGCAACAGATGACATAAGGTGAAATCGACAAGTTTAAAGAACCCCCCAAGATGAAAGCTTTTGGTGAATTGAGTGAGATGAATGTAAAGAGAATGATGAGGCGAGTTCAAATATGTGATTGCATGTTATAAAGGATGAAGAAATGTGGTGGCTTTGTTGTGGTAAAGGTGAAAGCTATGGTGGATCAAGGAAGAAGAAGATGATGAAGTTAGATAAGAGAAGGAAGAGAAAGTTTGTAGAGAGAGAAAGTGATTTTGCAAAGTCGAAGTGGGAGGTGTGTGTGTGTGTGAGTGATGATTTAAATGGAGGGGAAGAAAAAAAAAGTTTTTTTTTATTGTTACGGAAGGAAGTGTGAATCTCATGAGAGGTTGTAATGTGAGGTGTCAAGAATTGACACTTACACAATACATGTGTCACGTTCTGGATAAAAGAAAAAGTGAGATGTCATGCTATGGAAGAAAGAAAGTTATGTGTTGTTTTCTAAGTAGGAGAGATTGTCATTGAAAAATAACATAAAGTGAGTGGGTCTGGGTGAAATATTAGAGTGAGGGCATTATTGCAACCCCATAAATCCCAAGTAGGGCCTTTTAGTAATTTTGAGTCTATAAGGGTCTGTTTGGTGGACATGATAATCATATCCTGTTGTTACCTGATGTTTGTTGTATTAGCAGGATAAGATAACATTGTAAAAGTTATCTTGAGGGAGAGTTACGATAGAACTTATCCTAACATGATATGATAACAATTATATATTCTCTTTCAGTATTGGAACCCCAAATTAATTAATTTCAATATATAATGATATTAATTAATAAATAGAAAATATTATTTTTAATTAAAGTAAAATAAATAAACAATTATTCATTAGTAAAATAGACTACTCACTAATAAACATTAATTTATTAATAGTAATAGACTAATTTTCTATTACCATCAATTATTAAAATCATTTCTCTACTTATATAATAATTTAAGCATAAAGTACTTTGTATAAATTAATATTTATATAATTGAGTTAACCTCTATTTTATTTTTTTATCACTTGTCACAACTAAGTTAAAAACAATTGATTGACTACATAATTTTAATTAAAATTGGCTCCCTTAAAAAAATAAGCTAATCAATAAAATTTATTTATGATAGTTATTTTAAAACATATATATGCACATTTACGAAAATGTAAAAAATTAAATTAATAGAATAATCACTTTTTAAAATGATAATTTAAAGAATCAATTTTTAAATGTATTTTAATTCAAAGAAAAATTTGATAAATTTTTTAATTATATATCATATCCTGTTATTATCTTGTGCACATCAAACACCCCTAAATCACATTGTGAGAAAGTTTAAAACTATAATTTTTTGACTTTGCATGCACTAATGCCCCCATAAACCATTCCATATTCGTTCCCCTTACTTATCTCTACACTTGCACATTTTTTTTCTTGCTTCTTGTGTTGTTGGTTTTCCCCTTGTTGAATTGTTTTTGCTGGTTATCTTTTCTAAAATAATAAATGGCTCCTAAACAACACCATTTTTGTACTTTCCAATCAGTACCTACACAAACTAGGGGCAAGAAGAATCCACCGACCTTCCCAATCACCATGGCATAATTTTCAATGAAGACACTGACCTTCCCAATCACCATGGCATAATTTTCAATGAAGACACTGGTCAAGAATTTTGCAACAAGAACTCGGTGAAGTGGGATATTATCAATACCCGCTACTGCAATGATGAGAAGCTTGATACACATTTATGTTTGATAATGTGTGGTGCAATAAATTTGTTAAACTCAAGAACTTGACCTTTGAGAGGGTCACTTCTGAGTTCTTGAGCACTATTAATGGAATCCAGCATGTAGGCCACGCGACAAGTCTTGGTGGCTGATACACGTATACTTTTCATGATTTGTCCTATATTATCTGTATGATTGTGACTCTTAATATTATGTTACCTTTGCAAAGCTGATGTGTTTTATGATAAATGTGCAACAGGTAGGTGGAGAAGAAAAGGAAAAGTTTGAAAAAATTTAGGAAAAAACGAGTATTTGATAAACTCTACAAGTTGTCATCTATGAGCAATCTTAGTAGAATGGTTATGTTGAATTCATTTATTCATTGCTAGATTAGGCTAGCGTTTAATATATTGTTCATTGTATCCAAAACTTTAATTTGAAAGATTGGGCAATAAAAAGTCTTCTTGACACTTAACTTGACAAATAGGATTGTTAAGTCACGAAAAGTTTGTGGAGTGATCAACATGATTGACAACAACACGAATCATGAGCTTTCTTGCTTATTTTTATTATAGGATGATGGATGTGATCAACACCCTAATTTTTAGGGACCAAAGTAAGCATTGCTCTTGTTTCTCATTTTCTTAATTGTTGCTTGAAACATTCCCTTGTTAAGGAATTTGGATCTCGCAATCCAACTTCATCAATATCTCTCCATCCAAAATCTGAAGCATCGATTTTAAATCTAACCTTTCAACAAAAATTATGGTTTAAGCTCGACCTCGTCATCCGAGCCAATTATTTAAGTGTTAAAATTTTGTAGACCGTTAGATTTGAAATCAACGGTTCATATCATAAATTTAGTGAGGTTGAGACTGATTTGGATTGAGATGATCCAAATTCGAAGTTACACCAAACCATCAGCCCCTGAAAGCAGTTCGGGATTTGAGTTTGCTACCCTAGGTATGAGGCTTGGCACCCTATCATTTTTTTAAAAATCTCGTATTCGATACGAAACTTAAAGTTTCATATCAAATGAATTTGAAAATGCCTCTATACATAATTTTATGTCTGGTATTGAATACAGAACTTTAAATGTCTATGGGGTAGCAAGCCTCGTACATGTGCAAACTCAAATCCCAAGCAGTTCTTGTATTCACAATTGTCACATAAAAGAATGGTTTTTGGGAGTGAGGTCACTGCCTCAACATGCTTTCTGGGAGCTTCCGATCACCGCTGTCTGCAAATCAAATTTCCATTCCCGTCTTCATTTCTAGGTATCTGCACTTCTCTTCATCTTCTCATTCCTCTTCTTTTCCATTTTGCTGTGTTTTCTCACAACAGTTTTGAAAATTCAGGTGCTTTTGTTCTCACCACACAGAAACCAATGATGGGGTTGAAGAACTCATCCAAAATGAAAAACCCAGATCAAGAAACACAAGCAAAACAGCTAAAACCATGGTAAATCTCATAAATTTCAAACCTTGGTCAAATGGGTTGCTCTCTTCATTCACCACTTCTCTCTCCAAAACCACTGTGCTTCAAACTCTTCGCCATATCAAGGTCCCAACAAAGGCCTTGCAGTTTTTCAAGTGGGCACAGGAGATGGGTTTCTCTCACAATGCTCAGTCCTACTTCATCATGTTACAAATTCTGGGTCGTGAGAGGAATCTCAATGTGGCTAGGAATTTCTTGTTTTCCATTGAGAAAAGGTCCAATGGGGAAGTTAAGCTTGAGGACAGGTTTTTCAATAGCTTAATTCGGAGTTATGGTGAAGCTGGGCTTTTCAATGAGTCTATGAAGCTTTTTCAGACAATGAAAACCATTGGTGTTTCACCATCTGTGGTTACATTCAATAGTATTTTGTCTATATTGCTTAGAAGGGGTAGGACAAATTTGGCGAAGCAGGTGTATGACGAAATGCTCAGCACGTACGGTGTTTCTCCAGACACATGTACATATAATATTTTGATCAGAGGGTTTTGCAAGAATTCCATGGTGGATGAAGGGTTTCATTTCTTCAAAGAAATGATGAGCTTTAATTGCGAACCGGATGTCATTACGTATAATACACTTGTTGATGGTTTGTGTAGGGCGGGGAATGTCAGAACTGCACATAATTTAGTGAATGGTATGAGCAAGAAATGTGAGGATTTGACTCCCAACATTGTTACTTATACAACTTTGATTCGAGGGTATTGTATGAAACAGGAATTAGATGTGGCCTTGGTTATTCTTGAAGAGATGACTCGTGGGGGCCTCAAGCCAAATATTGTTACCTATAATACTCTAATAAAAGGGCTTTGTGAGGCGCGCAAGTTGGACAAGATAAAAGAAATTTTGGAACAAATGAAAGGTGATGGAGGATTTAGTCCAGATACTTGTACCTTCAATACACTGATTCATTCACATTGTAGTGCAGGAAACCTGGACGAAGCATTGAAGGTGTTTGAAAACATGAAAAATTTTCAGGTCACAGCTGATTCAGCCTCATACAGTATTCTAATACGGAATTTATGTCAGAGAGGGGACTATGATAAGGCAGAGAAGCTTTTTGATGAGTTGTTTGAGAAGGAAATCGTGTTGTGTAAGTTTGGCTCTCAGCCGCTTGCTGCCTCATACAAACCTATTTTTCAGTATTTGTGTGAACATGGGAAAACTAGGAAAGCCGAGAGGGTACTCAGACAGATAATGAAAAGAGGCACACAAGATCCGCTATCCTACATGACAGTGATTATGGGGCACTGTAGAGAAGGTGCATATGAAAATGGATATGAGCTTTTGATATGGATGCTAAGAAGAGATTTTCTTCCTGATGTTGAGATATATGATTGTTTGATTGATGGTTTTCTTCAGAAGGATAAGCCTCTTCTTGCAATGGAGACACTTGAGAAAATGCTAAAGAGCTCCTATCTACCAAAAACATCTACCTGGCATTCTATACTGGCGAGACTTTTGGAAAAGGGTTTTCCTCACGAGTCTGCCCGGGTTACTGTCATGATGCTGGACAGAAATATTAGACAAAATATAAACCTGTCAACTAAGAGTATAGAGCTACTTTTTGGCCATGGACATCGAGATAAAGCATTTGAGATTGTCGAGTTGCTTTATAAGAAAGGATTCTGTGTCAAGATAGAAGAAGTGGTTCAATTTCTTTGCAAGAGAGGAAAGCTACCGGAAGCCCGCAAACTGTTGCTTTTTAGTTTGAAAAATCATCACAATGTTGATATTGACTTGTGTAATGCAGTTATTCTGGGCCTTTGTGAAATTAACAGGGTTTTAGAAGCTTTTGGTTTATGCTATGAATTGGTGGAGAAAGGTTTACATCAGGAATTGACATGCCTAAATGATTTGGTTACTGCCCTAGAGGCAAGGGGAAAAGTAGAGGAAGCTGCATTTATATCAAAGAGAATACCAGGACTAGAGAACTTGGACAGATCTGTGCTAAGCTATAGCTCTAAAAAATCGAGGCCTAATAAAGCGTGAGTCATGTTCACTGCTTTCTGAGTCTGCTGTTGTCATCTTCTCCATTTTGATTATTGACAGTTAAAATAATAAGTTTATACAGATAGTAGTTGATTTTTATTTCAACAAGTAACTGTGTTAATTTAGAGGCCGATTTTCAGCGCAATGGTAAGGTTTCTGCCATGTGACTTTGCGGTCACAGGTTCGAGCCGTTGCACCAGCCTCTTGCAAAAAATGCAAGGTAAGGCTGCCTACATTATATCCACAAAGTGGATCCGGCCCCTTCCTAGACCTCGCACATAGCTGGAGCTTTATAGCACTAGGTTTTCCCTTTAAGTAATGTGTAACTTCATGTGTATACTAAAATCATTGGATACATTCAACAGATAAGGAAGTTAGAATGGCATGAAAGTAGGCCGGGGTCTATTATCTGCTGAAAACAGGGTCTGAGTAAATGCTGATTGGGGAAGCTCTTGTTCAAGAGTAGACAAGCTTTGTCAAAATGGGCGACTGAATTTGGGTTATTCGCTAAATCTACAGCTTCCTTAGGCTATCATCAAAGGCTAATATTGGTAATAAATTTGGACCATTTCCTATATAACATTTGTATATTTTTCCTGTGTATACAAGTCTTATCTTTTTATACTCTTGCTTGTTGCTAATATTAAAATTTCGTTTCATTGCATAAATATGTTTCATCTTTCTTTTCATTTTGAATTTTTTTCTTCTGTGGTTAAAATTATTCTAAACAGGCAAGGAATATAGGAAGGTGGCCTGTTATGCTAATTAATAATTGTTTGAATTGTGCTCATATTTCATCGATTACAGGTTTCAATTTTATCAACTTTCTAGCAACTAATTGCTATATCTACTATATGCCAAACATGTTAATTCTAGGTCAAATGTTTGAATAGTTAGAATATGCTTTTACTCCTTAAGAGCCAGTGGTTTCTAGGATCTAGCGTGATAATAGAGGCCATCTTTTGCATAAGTTTAATATAGATGGTTGGAAATAACTTCACTTTTAACCCAATTAGATACCTTAGTTTCTGATGCAAAGTTGACAAGCTTTGTTAATACTCTGTGTCTGGTACATATAATTAATCATAGTTTCCGTTTCTGGAGATAGAAGACTTTCAGCTTCTTGTCTTCTCCATGTGCTGTTCAATAGATACATGAAAAATCAGATTTGTAATCTAACATCCTGTCATGGAAATGCGTATTGCATTTATATGACACAAATAAGACTGGATTGAAATATGCCACAGCAGCAGAAGCAGCCTGTCCAACATTTCTAGTGCACCAAGCTCATAAGAAATTTTAATAAACCTGTCAGAGAAAGAGTATCTTTTTTTTTAATGACCCTGATAATTATGATTGTTGTGATGAAGTTTTGGCTTTTCTCATGATTATAAGAGACCTTAGTTGCAAAAGAAACACTTTGCTTCCGATATGTGGGGGGGGGGGGAGGGGGTTGCAATTATTGTAAAAGTAGCAAGTGCAAAGCAAATAAACATTTTGCTCCTGCAGTCATATGAACTATTGATTGGTTAATGATTCTGTCTTCTACAATGTTGTATGTGCCAGTCCTCTAATGGCTCAGCCTAAATGAAGCAGTAAATGTCCTAAATTCATCTTATTGTTTGGAAATTTTGGTAATTGTTTCCTATGCATTCTGTGGAGTTTTGATTGAAACATGTATGCTGTTTGAAGCTGTTTTGGCAATAATGCTAGCTAATTTGATATTCTTAAAAAGTTCTAAATTGCATGTTGTATTTGTTGACAGTTGAAAAATAAATGTCAGAAATTATTGTTTTTTACATCTTGATCAAGAAAAATGTTACATTGATTTATGGTGATTGCAGCATAATTGGCAAAGATTCAGAATCAGAAACATAGTTCATTTATCTCGATAGACCCTTTCATGTTGATTGTTGTGGTCTAGTATGTTTTGGTGTTGCTCATATGATTATGACTGTGAGAGTACTCAAATGCATCAAGTTTCCATCCTTTCTATATATCTATAAAAGGGCTTACATTTTTTTGAACTAGAAAATACAATGACCTTCTTTGTTCCTAAAGTTGAATTACTTACAGTGTGTTTTATTAAGCGTTGAGAGCAGTCTTTAAGATCTTGAACAAGTGAGACTAGCAAAGGCAAAATCAGAGTTCTTAGCAATACATAGAACCAACACTATTTTTTTGTACTGACTTGGGTGACAGTGTCCTAACGATCTGGCAAAACAATATGAAACTCCACTTTTCCTATTATGATCTTTTCATTCAGGGTCTGAAGTGCACCCTGGTTGGGTTTTGTTTCATAGATAAAAGTAGGGTGTTCATCTGTTTTGATGGACACGATTTACATAATGATCAAAACCAAGTCCATGTAATTAATTCGGATTTATTTGGTTAATTGGTTCACTTCACATTCAATCCAAACCAAAATTAATTGTAAAGTTCTAACCCGATTTAATCTTATCGATCACCCGGTTTAATCTTATCGATCACCCGATTTTTTTTTTTTCCATTCAACCTTTATATCATACCTTTTATACTTTTTGTATACAATTCTTTGTTTATACATTTTTTTAAATCATTTCAATTTTTTTTATATTGGTTATCAAGTGTCTAATTTGTGCCATATTAACAAAGCATTAATGAGTTACATCAAGCTATAATTACAGTACCTTCGAAGGAGGTACCTGCAAGCACAAAAAAAAAAATTTAACTATTGTATAAAGTTAGTAAAGAAAAATAAATTATTTTTACTTGTCACTTGTAGTGACATCAGATTTTAAATTTTATACAAAGTAATGTGAATATATAGCCATAGGGACACAATTTTAAAAAATGATATCTTTTTTATGTACTGGCATGAGGACCCAAACCAAACCCAATTGATTGAACTACAAATTGTTGTGTAGTTGTTAGTTCACTTTGTTCCTTAACTATGAGGTCGGGAGTTTGATCCTCACCTATGAAAATGAAGCGCATACTTTGGCCAGCTATTTACGGCTTAATGCGAACACGTGTGGCAAGAGAATTAGTCATTATTGTCGGCAATGGATACCCTGAAAAAAAACCCAACTGAATTTTAATTAGATGGGTTTGGTTCAGATTTCTGAATTTTTTTAATAATTGAATAAAATCAAACCAATTAAGTTAATTTGATTGGTTGAGATTATATTTTATTTCGAATCAACTCAACCCTAAAAGGGAAAAATATAATTTGAGTAACTTCATAATTATTTATCAGTGTGAATGAAATTATGAAGGTAATGTTTATAGTGTCAGGACTCAGGATGACATCTATGTATGGAATCAGAACTACTAGTTAGTAAGTATTGATGCTATTACTGGATAATTCATATATTAAATACCAAATGTACCAAGAATATGTCATGTAAGTTTTCCCTCCCCACCTGCTTGGTCAAAATAAGTCAAAATATGTTATTTGACTTATTTGGTCAAAATATGTTACAGGCTGAAAAGCATTGCAAGGTAGAAATGAATTCGGTGCTAAACTAAGAAAGCTGAAAGATTGTTGATCTGTAAAACCTTCACCACATAGAAACCATGAAAACAAAAATGTCACCTATCTCTAATACTGTAATAATTTCTCACAACATGCTAGACTTGCTTAACACCAACTTCACTTCAATTACATGCCAAGCTCCCATATTTATAACCCATCAACTTTCCAATTCTATCACCAAGCAAGCAACTGAGTATCCATAGTCCTTACAGTGTTTGCTTAGTTAAACTTCAAAAAATGGCTCAAGGTGATTCCAATGGTAGCTCCATGCAGCGCGCCGCCCGTGCCAAGCGTGCTCCTACACCAGGAAAGGCAACAATTCTTGCAATAGGAAAGGCCTTCCCCGCCCAAGTCATACCTCAAGAATGCTTGGTTGAGGGTTACATCCGTGACACAAAGTGTGAAGATTCTTATGTTAAGGAGAAATTGGAGCGCCTTTGTAAGTACACTTAGTTTTTACTTCCTAATTTACCAAGAAAATTCAACCTAAAATGTTAACAACACATGGTGGATCAAACATTCTGGTTTGTTGATTTCCATCTCCTTGAAGAGAATAATTTGCACTTGCCACTCACATAAGAAACTACCTGCTATGAAATATATGCACTGCAAAATCATTCATAAAAAAAAATGTAACAATCTGAGCTGCAACACTTTCTTCCATGATTTCCCATTTTCCAGGCAAAAACACCACTGTGAAGACAAGATACACAGTGATGTCAAAGGAGATACTTGACAATTACCCTGAGCTAGCCACAGAAGGAACACCAACCATAAGGCAAAAGCTCGAAATAGCAAACCCGGCAGTAGTAGAAATGGCCGCTAAAGCCAGCCTCGCCTGCATCAACGAATGGGGAAGATCCACCGACCTCATCACCCACATTGTCTACGTCTCCTCCAGCGAAATCCGCCTCCCTGGCGGCGACCTCTACCTCGCCAACGAGCTCGGCCTCCGGAGCGACGTCAGCCGCGTCATGCTCTACTTCCTTGGCTGCTACGGCGGCGTTACCGGCCTAAGAGTCGCCAAAGACATCGCAGAGAACAACCCCGGCAGCCGCGTCCTCCTCACCACCTCGGAAACCACCATCCTCGGTTTCCGTCCCCCGAACAAGGCCAGACCCTACGACCTTGTCGGCGCCGCTCTTTTCGGTGATGGCGCCGCCGCTGCCATCATCGGAGCAAACCCAGTTTCCGGCGAGGAATCTCCCTTCCTGGAACTCAACTACGCCATCCAGAAATTCTTGCCGGGAACGCAGGAAGTGATTGACGGGAGACTCTCCGAGGAGGGTATCAACTTCAAGCTTGGGAGGGACTTACCTCAGAAAATTGAGGATAACATTGAAGGCTTCTGCAGGAAGTTAATGGCGAAGTCCAATGTGGAGGATTTCAATGACTTGTTCTGGGCTGTTCATCCGGGCGGTCCCGCGATTCTGAACCGGCTCGAGACGAAGCTGAAGTTGAGTGAGGAGAAGCTTGAGTGCAGCAGGAAGGCGCTCATCAACTATGGGAATGTTAGCAGTAATACTATATTTTATGTGATGGAGTATATGAGGGAGTTTCTGAAGGAAGATGGTGGTGAAGAATGGGGTTTGGGACTGGCTTTTGGACCTGGGATTACCTTTGAAGGCATTCTCCTGCGCAGCCTGTGATCTTGTTGTTGCTGCATCTGAATTTAGCTGCTTCACATTGTGTGATGATGATGGTGGTGTTCTTAGTTTGTCTGCTGTTTTAAATCTTTCATAACAATAAAGTGTGATGTTGTAGCAAGTTACTTTATGATTATCAAAGATGGGCAATTTGTTATCCTATTTTAAGTAATATCAAAAAAATTCATGAAGGGGCAATTGTGTGGCAGATTATCTTGCTAGGATGACGCTTCTTTTGCCAACTTTGTTTGGATTGAAAAGGGTCTTTCGGCGTTTGTTTCCGTTTAAATATATGCAATTTATCTTTTAAAAATATAATTCATGAAACTCTCTCGACTACTATGAGATATGGAGAAAGGAAATTCTATCTACTTGAAAAGTTAACATTTTGATGAAGGTTTTAAGCTGCAATTTATATCAACTATTGAATATTAAGGCTCTCAACTACATTATAAGTACAACTGCAATTGGGATCACATCAAGTGTATTTGTTCACATTTCAAAGATTGTGATACAATACCTTCAAAAAAAAAAAGATTGTGATACAATAACAATTATAATTTTAAAACTTTGATCATGAATTTAGGAACTTACCAACTTTTGAATTTTGATAACTCCATGGGAAGTCTTCTAGGTAAACTTCAATGAACAACACACTTTTTTTCCTAAGTTGTTCTCGCAATTTTGACTACGTGTGGTGCATAATAAGGTAGAGATGTACTTACGAATGTGCACCTAAATGAAAAATCAGGACTCCTTTTTTTTTCGCAGTGTTATGTAGCGGTGGCTAAGGGGTTTCTTCCTCACTTTCTCTCTTAGAAAGAAATGAGGTTTCTAAGAAGACTTTATTTCTCTCCAAAGAATCAATGTCCTGTGTATCTCCATGTTCTAGGAATGGACATTGAAGAGAGGCATAGTACCTAGAGGTAGAGGGATTGTGCCAAGAGAGAGTGAGAATCAGAGAGAGTGCTGAATTTCGAGTGTTATTTCATCAAATGAGCCAAAAGTCCCCTCCAATTGATAACTACCTCCTATTTATAGAGCCTGGGTACTACCTATTGGGCCAATTGGGCCTCCGAGGTCAAGGCCCAACTGAAGGCCAGGGCCCCGCCTCAGGGCGGGATACATGCTGGGCGTTGCCCCTCTAGGGGCTCGCCCAGTCCACTAGTCCACAAGACACCGAGCTCGAGGTACGAGAGCTAAGGGTGTCTTTTAAATGCTGTTTGCACACCGGAATCTACACTGCCAACATGGCTTGAGAAAAGAGAAGTTAACTATACCGCCAACATGGCGTGAGCAAAAGGAAACTAGCATTTTCAGTTACCCAGTCCACTGACTTGACGAGCAAACCAAGCTGGCAAGTCCACAAGTCCGCAAGCGGCGAGAACGACTACTTTGTATTGGTGACAAGTTGGAGCAGGTGTATGATCTCTCGCCGGCGGGAAAGGTGGCAGGCATGGGTCATGTGCCGATCATTCAATCATTGACTGGCGGTGACCCCGATGAGTGACCGAACTTCGTTGTTGGTGTCAATCGTCAGGCGATGGCGTTATCGTTGTTGGTGTCAATCGTCAGGCGATGGCGTTATCGTTGTTGGTGTCAATCGTCAGGCGATGGCGTTTGATCCTTATAGTGGCGAGGCTTTTCGCGCCTTCCCTTATTTTAAAACCCTTTCAAATTTCTATCTGCCTCACGTGGCTGCCCCACGTGATGTGTTGGTTACATCAATTTCCCTCTTTCTCCGGAACCGTCACTTCACCTTTCATAACCGTCCCATCGTGCGCAGTAACTCCCCTTTGCACGCGACCCACCTCCCCAAAACCACCATGACTTCCAACCTTCCACACGCGTCCAACACGCGTCACCCCTCCAGCTTCTCCCCTTCTCCTATAAAAACCCTTCTTCCCCACTGTCATCCCTTTCCAAGACCCCTCTTCACTTCCCTAATCGCTTACCAAACTCCTTCTGCCCACTTCCGCTACGGAGCCGTCGCTTATCACCCTTTCCGCTACCCACTCTTCACATCCTACTCCGGTGAGTCCCACTGTCCTTATCTTTACATCGCACACATACTGATCTTTTCTTTTCTTTCACTTCACTGCCTTCTAAAAATGGCTTCGAACCCTACCTCCCCTAATCACTCTTCTTCCTCCTCCGAAAGCGACCCTGACTCCACCGCTGCCGGCGGCCTCCGTTTAGAGGTTCCGGAGATCCCAGCTCACCGACTACAAACCTACGCCACTCTGCCCCTTCCAGTCCAAGTAGCCCCCAAACACGAGGCTATAGATCAACCTTCCATCTTCCAAGATAGCGATCCCATTGTGCAATTCGTGAACTCCCTGGGTGGCTTGTCCAATGACGATGAGTTTAACGCCAAACTCAGGATCTGGGTTTGCAGTCCCGGGGATCGCCCCTGGCTTCACAAGCCAGACGGCGACGTAAAGAGATCCCATTTTTTCTTTGCTTACGAATACATGTTTAGCGAGCTTGGAATCAGGCTTCCTTTCTCGCCCTTTGTCCAAACCGTCCTCCGCGACATCAACGCGGCTCCCTGTCAACTCCACCCTAACGCCTGGGCCTTCATTCGATGTTTTGAAATCCTAAGCGCCGCTGTCGGCATCGCCCCATCCCCCACCAGTTTCTTCTACCTTTACGACGTCGACCCCAAGTCCATCAAAAACAAAGGATGGATTTCCTTGAAGGCCCGAGCCGGCCGGAAGTGTTTGCATCCCCACAAAAGTAACGCGAAGTCCTCTTTCGCACGAAAGTACTTCCGTGTGGCGGTTCATCCCGCCTACCCAGAAGCATTCACCCTCAGAGACGGGACCGCCCTCTTTCCTCTTTACTGGACAGAGAAGCCCAACGGGATCACCGATCCTTCAGAGGATTCCTTGTCCGCCAACGATAAAGCCTTTCTTAACCTCCTTGCCCCACTTCCCATCCTTGACTGCACAACAGTCCTTGAGGGCGCTGACCTCTCAAGAACTCCCAAATACTTAGGTTGCCCATAGCTCACTTTTATTATTGACATTTCCCTTCTCGACTCCTATGTTATTACTGATCGTGTTTTTTTTTATTTGTTACAGAAGATATGAATTTCACAAACGCCGAGCTCCTGAAGGCCCGCGAGAGGAGAATGGCTCGCTTTTCCCCAAAATTCAACACTGAGGGCGATGCGAAAAAACGGGGCGGTGCTGAGAACCAAGCCGAGAGCACCAAAGCTCCCAAGAGGAGAAGATTGACCAAAGCCTCCTCCAACGCCGGCACATCCAACCCTGGCGCTCAGCCCACCACTGCTGCTGCGCCTGAAGGCAAAAATGTCGCTGAAGCCTCTGCCGCCGCAGCTACCGAGCCAACCGTCGTACCGGCTTCCTCTCCTGCCTCCGCCGGTGCGACCGCTGCTGCATCTTCCGACACTCCTATTGGAGATAAGGAAAAAGAAAATGAAACCCCAAAGTCTCCTCCTCGCCAAGATGCGCCTCCTAGCCCGCCCTCAACACAAGATGCGCCTCCTAGCCCGCCCTCAACACATGATGCGGGCCCCATGCCTTCCCCGCCTCATCAAGGGGAAAAATCCTGTCCTGGCACTGCCACTACCTCTGAAGCAGCTCAAATTGAACAAGCCCCTGCTCCTGAGGTCGGTTCTTCAAGCTACTATAATATGCTCCCCAACGCCATTGAACCCTCAGAATTCTTACTTGCTGGTCTCAACCGTGACGTTATAGAAAAAGAAGTTTTGGGTCAGGGCCTGAATGTCACCAAGGAGGAGACTCTTGCTTGCCTCCTACGCGCTGGGTGCATCTTTGCTCACACGTTTGAGAAGTTCAATGCCGCCAACGTTGAAGCTGAGCGGTTGAAGGCCGAAAGTGCTAAGCATCAAGAAGCCGCCGCTGCTTGGGAAAAACGTTTCGACAAACTGGCGACGCAAGCAGGAAAAGACAAAGTCTATGCCGACAAGATGATTGGCACGGCGGGGATTAAAATCGGCGAGCTGGAGGATCAGCTGGCGCTGATGAAGGAAGAAGCAGATGAGCTTGATGCAAGCCTTCAAGCTTGCAAGAAGGAAAAAGAGCAAGCTGAGAAGGACTTGATCGCCCGAGGCGAGGCGCTGATTGCTAAGGAGTCAGAGCTTGCCATACTGTGCGCTGAGCTGGAGTTAGTGAAAAAGGCGTTGGCAGAGCAAGAGAAAAAGTCTGCGGAGTCCTTGGCCTTGGCGAAATCTGACATGGAGGCGGTGATGCAGGCTACGTCCGAGGAGATCAAGAAAGCGACCGAAACTCATGCCGAGGCTCTCGCCACGAAAGATGCTGAAATTGCTTCCCAACTAGCAAAGATCAAAAGTCTAGAGGACGAGCTGGCGACGGAGAAGGCCAAAGCCATTGAGGCGAGGGAACAAGCCGCTGACATCGCCCTTGACAACCGCGAGCGCGGTTTCTACCTCGCCAAAGACCAGGCCCAACATTTGTACCCGAACTTTGACTTTAGCGCCATGGGAGTAATGAAAGAGATAACCGCCGCAGGACTGGTTGGTCCCGACGATCCTCCCCTGATTGACCAAAACCTCTGGACAGCGACTGAAGAAGAAGAGGAAGAAGAAGAACAGGAGAAAGAAAACAATGAATAATGTAATTTTTAACATTACTTTTATCTTTTACTGTCACCTTGTAGTGTACTTTTTCGCCATTCGTCTATGTTTAAGCAACCTTTCGCCATAGCTTTTTATATCGCCGTTGGATATGTTGTAAGTCATATTGGAATACTCGCCTCGCCTTCCCTCCTATTCATTCGCCGACCTTATATCTTGCGCTATTTTTCACGCGTCATATGATTGAATTACGCCTAACGATTTCGTGCGTTAATTTTAACTAGGACTTGTTGCTTGGTATTCCACCACCAAGACTTTAGACGTTTTTTCCCTAATAGGAAGAAACGGCCTCCATTCTCGAGGACTTCGCCCGGGGCTTTGCCCGCTCGGGGCTTACAATGCTTGGATCCCAATGGCCATTTGGGGGTCCCAAGACTTTTGCCTAGTTAACGGCGCTCGTCGTATTCTGGCGAGACTTACCCAGCACATCGTTTACGGGACCGGCGATCACGTCAGACTTTCCGGAGGGTGATTCCCAGGCGTCAAAGGCCATTTGTGGAATCGCCACAACCTTCAGGGTTCCCGCAAGCCCCTTTGGGATCAAGCTTGTCCCACTTAGTGATCGCCGTAATTCTTTATGTCGATCGGCAATTCCGATCGTCAGGGAATCCCTGGAATTTTTTTGGACACGAATTTCGTGAATTTTCGTCTTATTTTATTGATTTGTCGTTGCAGTACATTGGACAATTTGAAAACACTTCGGAAAATCTTAAAGATATCTGGCTCCGGCGATTCCGACTTGTTCACTTTCTCGCCTGCAATCAACTATAAAAGTAGCGCAAGCTCAAACCATTGAACGATCGAGGTAACCGCCTCCCATCAAGCTCTTCTAAGTGATAGGCCCCATTACCAAGAACTTTAATAATGCGGTAGGGCCCCATTACCAAGAACTTTAACGTGGTCGTGGGTTCGTTCCCCACAGACGGCGCCAAATGTTCTAGGAATGGACATTGAAGAGAGGCATAGTACCTAGAGGTAGAGGGATTGTGCCAAGAGAGAGTGAGAATCAGAGAGAGTGCTGAATTTCGAGTGTTATTTCATCAAATGAGCCAAAAGTCCCCTCCAATTGATAACTACCTCCTATTTATAGAGCCTGGGTACTACCTATTGGGCCAATTGGGCCTCCGAGGTCAAGGCCCAACTGAAGGCCAGGGCCCCGCCTCAGGGCGGGATACATGCTGGGCGTTGCCCCTCTAGGGGCTCGCCCAGTCCACTCCATTTGCTTCATGGTCCTCCTCTTACGATGAGTACGTCTTAGTGTTAGCAAATTTGCAGTAGACAATAATGTGTTTTTTGAATTTCACCCCTGCACCTTTTGTGTTGTTAAATTACAGAGTTCTAATCAAGTGTTTCTTCATGCATGGAGTTGTGGGCCTTGATTTTTTTTTATCGGCGAAGTTTCCCTCTTCCCATCCAATATGCCCCCAGGCTCTTACCACTTGAGTTATATTTTGATGATCTCTACAAGTTTCAAAATCTTATTTCATCAAGTCTCCCATTGTACATACACATACACAACATCCTATTGCAAATACACTTAGTTCTTTGTCTACTTACAATAAGATGCATTGAAGGTTAAGTCATCCTAATGCCAATGTTCTAATACTTGTACTTAATCTTAAAAAATTAAAATACCAAATAAGAATATTTATTTTGATTTTGGTTCAACTTGTAGTATTGGTAAAGCTCACAAGCTTTCTCCTTCTAATACTACTACCATAACTTATTCTTCACCTCTAGAATTAATATAGTTTGGGGCTAACATTGTATTGTATAAGCTTATACATCAATCTCTTCTAAAATGAAGAATTATTTAATCCACCCTATGGATGATAGATAAGGCATGATAAGAGTGTGATAAGCTACATGAAAATATTTACCGCCACCACCACCTCCATCATTGTCACCACCACTCTCCACCACCACTCTTCACCACCCTCCACCACTGCCGCCTCCACCACCACCCTCCACCTCTACCACCACCACCCCTGTCTCCATCACTACCACCATAGTCGTTGTCGTTATCGCTATCGCCATTGCCTCCGCTGCCAACACCTACCACCACAACCACTGCCACCACCATCACCTTCCAATACCATCTCTGTCGCCTCCACCATTGCTGCCTCAACGACTACCACCACTGTCGTTGTCGTTATCGCTATCATCACAGCCACCACTACCATCGCCACCACCATCATCACCATCACCTTTGAATACCACCTCCTCCACCATGACTGTCGCGTGCCACCACCGTCGTTGCTGTTATCTCTATCTCCATACCACCTCTGCCACCACTGACCACCAATACCATCACCATCACTTTTCAATACCACCACCACACCTCAACCGCCATCATCATCACCACCCCTTCTACATAGCACCATAACCACCTCCGCCTGCATCGCTATCATCATCACTTTCACCACTATCGCTTGAATCACCACCGCCACCACAACCCTCAACTATCGCCACCACCACCCCCTCCACTGCCATCTCTGCTACCACCATCACTTCCAATACCGCCGCCGCCAACACCCTTACCACCCCTTCAATATTTCACGAAACATATGTCTATATCAATTTTAACGAAATGATAGTTTATATAGTGTATGACCAAACGTTGTATAATAGTAAATTTTTATCATGCCTAATACTATCAGGCCTAATACTATTAAGTCTTATACTATATAACATACCAAACGGGCCCTGAGGCTCCAGTGTCTCCCAGGACTGCCCAACGAGGTAAGGGCATGTCTAGCGTTGTCTAGTAGTAGTACTTGCCTACCAAGGCCCCCTCTGTGTGGAAGTGGAGCTCGATCACTCTACCACAACATGCTTCAGGAGATGTGATCAACCTCCCATGTCGTGTCACTCTTCTCATTGAGAAGATGATACATGGATATCTCAGAGGGTAGGATCCCATCTTCGAAGCTGTCAATGCTCTGGTGGAGACGCTTAAGGTACATCCACAAGGAAAAAAGGTGCAAGGGTCAACTTCTAAACAAAGTTCATCATATGATATACGGAACAGATAAAAGGTACAAGCATGTAGCATATCACAAATAAAAATCACATCGCATAACACATAATCTCAAGTCAAGTCACCCTAGCCAATAACTTAAAGTGAATCTATATGACATGCTCGTGAAATTCACCATGATCCAGATAATAACACCAACGCATCGTGGAGGTGAGACTATAACAACTCAAACTATTATCATGCCACTTATCTAATGACTAATACCGTCATCAGAGATGGATTACAAGTCCAACTCAAACTGTTGCCCTCGATCGACCAGTCTCAAGTCTGGCAACTCAAGTTGTTACCAAACCCTTGGTTTAATAAGCGCATGATATGCTTCATGGTTAGTCATACAAACGAAATCACTTCCACCGTGTCTGAATTCATCACCATGAACGGTCACACTCTAAATATGAGTGGCTCATTTGGTGCTGCAAGATTGCACGTCTACCCGGTAACTCGTTTCTCTGTCTGCTTTCGCATTCAATAGCAATCGACACAACAATTAATATGGAAAGATCATACCACTTAGAAAGATAAATATTCCAACATGACACCACAATATATACATATAATCCATGTGCCATATGCACGTTCACATAAGTCAATCAACATATTCACACATGTCAACCATCATATCAACATATGTCAACCAACTTACCTGCATAATTCAACCAACATATTCACATAAGTCAAACAAAATACTCGCATAATTCAACCAACATCTTCACAAAAAGCGTACCAATACATATATTATATGCACATATTTTCCAAAACTCAAGGAGCTCTTACCTTCATCATTTTCCTTCCCTAACACAAGTCCTACCCTTAACGCAGACGTGCGTCTCGCACCTTCACAAACATGCATTTCCTCAACTAACTATTACTCTAATGGATAAGTCTTGGAATGGTTCCAAGATTCTTTAAACACTTAGATACACTAAAACACCAAGTGAACTCTTAACCTAATAAATCAACTTTTAAAGCCACATATTCATAATTTTGCTAAATAACCAAATTAATGAACATCGCTAACATTTTTCTCTCTCATTCTCGTTAGGGTCTTATATCCCTATTTAGGATACCATTGAGGACTTTTTCACATAAGCACACATATAAATCTTTTTCAACTTCATTAATTAAACACATGAACAAGCTCAAAATAAAATTTTAGCCGTTTATTTTTCACAACCAACACCCTTGGCCATACATATAAAATAACATCTCCAATTTTTTTAAAAATATCTTTCACAATCTTCATTATTCTCATGACTCATTCATCAACCTATAATCAAGCTTTTAACATATGAACATCGCTAACATTTTTCTCTCTCATTCTCGTTAGGGTCTTATATCCCTATTTAGGATACCATTGAGGACTTTTTCACAGAAGCACACATATAAATCTTTTTCAACTTCATTAATTAAACACATGAACAAGCTCAAAATAAAATTTTAGCCGTTTATTTTTCACAACCAACACCCTTGGCCATACATATAAAATAACATCTCCAATTTTTTTAAAAATCTCTTTCACAATCTTCATTATTCTCATGACTCATTCATCAACCTATAATCAAGCTTTTAACATATGATTCCCCCCCCCCCACAAAATCCCTATGATGGTCTCGGCCTTTATATATATATATATATATATGTATATATATATATATATATATATATATATATATATATATATAGTTTTGGAGCAAAAGAATCCAAGAGCCGAGACAAAGAAGATCATGTATCAGACGAATAATATGCTTTAGTCAAAAGTGGATGTCAATCTTATCGGTTCATAATTGTAAGATAATCATAATTTCATAAACTCTGGTTAGTTTTATCAATAAGTAACTTTCGATAAATAACTATAGTTACTTTAAAGTCAACATTGGTTACTTTAAGTGAACTATAGTTAACTTTAAGTTGTATAGATAAATTTATGTGTCATTGAGGAAGGCATTTTGAAAAATCACAAAGATATTTGAAGCCTAGCCTTGTGTGTACTATTCTCTTGTGTGATCAACTCTTCTATTTTGTGTTTTCAGTATAAAGCTTTTGTGTATGCTTTGTGAGTACTACTTACTTTTCTTATGTATTTATTTTTCACTAATCTTATGTATTAGTTTTGTGCTTTCTCACATTTTTACTCTGTTTTAAATTTATTCAGTAAGATACCAGAGCCAAACTTGTGTGTTCTATTCTCTTGTGTGATCAACTCTTGTATTCTGTGTTTTCAGTATAATAAAAGCTTTTGTGTATGCTTAGCAAGTATTACTTTCTTTTCTTCTGAATTTATTTTCCACTTATCTTATGTATTAGTTTTATACTTTAGCAATGGTTTCTATCTCGTGAATAAACGTCAAAACCAGAACATAGTCATGCAAGATTTCAACCAATCAGTGAAAACTTGTAGAAGATATTAAGATCATTGAGAGATTGAAAACAAACCAAATTCACAAGTAAGAAGCAATATTATTATTAAGCATAGGATCTCAAGTCTGCATACGTAGAATGTAAGACCCGGATTTTCGGAACAAGTTAATTTCCGACTCACGCGTAGAATCAGTGTAAACGTGACAGGAGTTTGTTGTTTGAGAAAGATCAATGAAGAAGAAAGTTCAGGAATTGCTTGAGGTATGTTGCGTCGTCGCTGTAGGAATTAGTGCGAGTTGTCTGCACACCTGCCTTATGGCGAGCGTGTCCAGAATAGGCTATTTCGCTCTTAAAGCAACGTTTTGAGTGAGATTTCGAACTCTCGGAAAATTTAAAGATTCTCTTTATTTTTCCATCGACCAGCGTTTCATTTCGGAACTCTGGACTGTACGCACGATAGGTTTCACTTTTCGGATGTCCGCCGACGCTAATTTCTTTGCTTCGAAACCCTATTTTCGAGCAATGGATGAAGACTTTTTCTATTCGGGACTTCTAACGAAGATTCCGTCCGCGTTGCCAGACTTGTTTCGACGTTTCCAATCTTTCTTCAGTTGGAAGTTTTGTCGTTTGAGCATCACAGCAAAAAGTAGTTTTTCGGGGCAGATTAACCGACACCGCTTTTGAGATTTTCGATATCGTTTTTCCCATATCATAGATATTTGTTTTGAGTTCTGGATTTCTGACGCCAGAATCTCTCTTAGAATTTCTCGGTGATCGTGCTGCAAAAATCGGAATCGCGAAATTTTCATTTTCCCGCGATTTCACCCGCCTATAAATAGCGCGAAAAAGCAAAATCCTCTCATTTTCTTTCCATTTGTGGCTGATTTCGTGGGGAGCAAGGGGGGAGGGGATTTCCGCGAAAACTTGACCAATCTTCGTGCAGTTCGTCCCTACTTCTAGGTATCAAGGTAACTAACACGATTCCTACCTCTGATTGTTGTTTCTGTTGCGTTTCTGAAGTCGTTTCTGTGCTCTAAGTTTTGAGCTTTTTCTAAAATTGTCCGATTTCTCTGATTTCTTGCTTGGGTTATGTTCCTTATGTTCCCCTGAGTCTAAAACCTCTGTCAGTAAACTCTGATTGCGATTCAGTTGTCCAGGATCTGAAAAATTGACTCAAAACTCTTTTTGTCTCACATTTCGAAACTTTATTGTCGAAAAGACTTAATATGACTTCGTGCCTTTAGGATTTGTTGTCACGGATATCATGAGGATCGTTGCTGTCAAATTTGTTTTCAGAACTGATAACTTTGAAGTTTTGAGCCTTTATTTTGGACCAAAATGCCCCTGCGTAGTCGTATTTCGGCCCGATTGTCCGAAAATTGTTCTGACAGTTTCTTTGCCTTAGTTTTACCCTAAAACTACCTTGTAAACTGATTTGATCGAAGAAAAAGAGCCGAAGCCCTTTTCTCCTTTTGGCCGTGGGTTTTTCCTAAGGGGAGGGGAGTTTTTCGTTTTCGAAAACTTGTCCTTTCGTACCTGTTTGTCGTATTCTGAAGTTTTGATGCTTTGTCTATCGTTTATGTATTGTATTGCGATCGAACTAATCGATTTTGTGTGGATTCTGCTTTGTTTTTCCTCCGAGGTTCAGTTGAAGGAACTTTGGAAGTTTCAAGGCATTCCTGTGAAGGAGATTTGATTTGCGAAGCTGGATCAGCTCGAGGTTAGGGCAACTTACTATATATTAGCTATGACTGCATGATAGGCGTCAATAAATTCGACTTATGTTTTATCTGATGTTGTTTTTGATGATGAGTTGATGTTATGATGCTTTTCCATACTTGTGATGTTGTGCTTTTGTTGGATTGAGCGTTTTGACGCAATTTCGGAGTGGAGATTCATTGATCTGGTGATCTTTGACATTTCGGGTTGGATGAACAACCCTAGGCAAGTTCAAATGTGGGGTTTGAGACTTAGCCATTTGTTGGGATTCGTTGGAATTCCTAGACTTTCCCCGGGAAATGTATTTTGGGTGGTTGACTTTTGGAAACTTAGAATGATAGAGCTTTCGGAAAATAAAGACTTGGGAAACTTAGACTTTGAGAAATAAACTCATAACTTGGCTAATTCGAATTGAAACAATTTTTATTAACGTTTAAGCATAGGAGAACTGAAGGGGAAAAATATTTACGAAAGGCGGGGAAAAGTCGACTTATGTTGTGGGTTTGGAGAGTTTGGAATTGGGGAAAGCCACTGAGGTGAGCTATGGTGATGATTGAAAGTCACCGAGTACTCTAGTACTCCTGGTAGTGTTGTTCGAGTCGTGTTGTATTAACCGGCACAGACTCTGGGTTTTGTTTGTGGGGTTTGTGGTGGGAGTTGTGTTGTATTGACCGACACTAACTCCGAGTCGTGTTGTATTGACCGACACTGACTCTGGTTTTGATAATCATATTGCACACGTGCATATACGCGATGAAGTGCCAAGCAGAGTACTTCGGTATAACAGGAAGTAACGATCAGCCATGCAGAGTTGAATCGGTCCTGACTATATCTGGCACAACAGGAGGTAACGATCATCCATGTAGAGTTGCATCGTGCCTGTTGATGTTCGGCATAGCAAGCAGAAATGGTCAAACCATGTAGAGTTTGTACCGTCTTGACTATAGCCAAAGGTGATAAGCGACGCCCGAGCAGAAATGGTTAAACACGAGGCCAGTGTTACGACCGTCTCGAGGTGCCCAGCCTATAAGTGGCAATACCGTTGGTTTGTCCCGTCGCCAAGCAGAGTGACGTCGTTGATTTGTTCCGTCGCCAAGCAGAGTGACGTTGTTGATTTGTTCCGTCGCCAAGCAGAGTGACGTTGTTGATTTGTTCCGTCGCCAAGCAGAGTGACGTTGTTGATTTGTTCCGTCGCCAAGCAGAGTGACGTTGTTGTTTTGTCCCGTCGCCAAGCAGAGTGACGTTATTCGGATTTGTGTCAGCATATTCTGCACTGGCACACAATGCATCTTATTATGATTGAATTGTGTAAGAGATTTGATAACATGCTATGTATAAACCTTAGGGTAAGCAGTGCATAACTTATATGTATATATACAACATATATATATACCCCTTTTATCGCATGTGGATTGTATATCTATTGTATTCTGTAAGTTGACCCTAGCGCCTTGGCTTTGTTTGTATGTTTGTGCTTGGGCGGTCGGCCTGCCGCCAGGCGTCCGTCAGCCGGTTCGTGATGATTCGTTGTGCGGGAAAGAGCCGGAGCGGAACGACTATTACTGAAGCTTTCGACGAGGACCCGGACTTCATGACTGATCGAGGGAGGGTCGATGATAGTAGTGTGGGTTATGGGTGGTTAGAGTCTTTTGAGTTGGTTGTTACTGTAATAGCTCTGATTCGTCATTCATATTTTGGGACAGGGTAGGTTCCCGACGCATGGCTTTTGTGTGGTTCTCTTACTGAGGGATCACAGTGAGACAGTCGGACCATAGGGGTCTTTCCTTAGGCCATTTTGAGGCCGACTTCCTCCTAGTGGTTTGTAATTATAATTTTCTCACTCACACATCTGGATCTGTAACTATTTGCCTACGGGCACACTACTTTGGAGTCACTGCGAGTGCGCGTGACGGGAGAGTGCAGCTGAGGTTGTACATGTGTATATATTTGTATATTGGTTAGTTAGTGTTGGGGTTATGTCTTTATTTCTCTATTGCTTGATTTAAAAGGAATCAAACGAAAAAAAAATTACCTGTTTTCCGCGTAAAGTTTACTTTTGGTTACTAAAGTGACACCTGGAAATCGGGGTGTTACATTGTGGTCCTGTTTTCCGCGTAAAGTTTACTTTTGGTTACTAAAGTGACACCTGGAAATCGGGGTGTTACATAGAAGATTACACCTTAAGATATACTAGGAGTTTAACAACGCATTAAATTGGGGTGAAAACCCAAAAAAAGAAAAAAGAAAAGAAAGCAACCGAAACTAGAAAAATAAAGATTTGCAGTAAAAAAGTGCAAAGCATAAAGTCCCTAGCCTAGACTAAAACACAAGTATTTATAAGAGACTAGCTCCAAATCCGTGTCTCTTCTTCCTTTGTCCAGTGCTTCATGGGTTTAAGCCTAATAGTAGTAAGCGACCCAATATTAAAATGACACAATAATGTATAATGGCATCTGTCTGTTTTACACCGTTACGAGACCCACTAAATGGTTTAATCTTCACTCGGACTATTCGTGAAAGTTATATCCCTTTAAGTTATATTTACTTGGCTTCATACAGAGTCCAATTCCAAGTTATGTATCCCAAGATATGATCATTTTAGTCCAGACTATGTAGACTCATAGGTTCTAGTGACAACAAATTTGCCACTAGATTTTGACCAAGTTAGAGACTGATTCATTAGTGGAGCTCAAAATTAAATTTGTGTATATTTCTTCTAAATTTTTAATGGCATATTATTTGTCTCATTTTAACCAAAAGAGATCCAAATTCAACATGTGCTGATGTAAGGGGTCGTAGAAGCTAGAAATGATGAATTAAACACTTTTCTATTTAAAACCCAAACAAGTGTAAGAGGTCAGAACTCAGCTAAGTCATCAAAATAATGCACAAAAGAAATGCAACACAACTTAGCATATCACAAATAATGCACATAAATCATGTATTGATCAGTGATTCATATCTTGCGGTGGGTTAGGTTGGTACTATGGTTAATTGTACTTAGAAGCTTCTCAGGGAGTTGAATCTCATTGATATACATATACATAGGGGTATTTCATATACTTAGAAGTTGTAACTGATTTGTTAGCTAAGAACGGGTGTGATAGAGATTATGTTGTGTGGGTATTGCAATGATTTTTATTTTGCTTTTTTTTGTTGTTGTTGTCTTTGTACTTGACAAAGTTGTTCTCAATCTCGTCTAATAAAGTTTTGCTTTTGAAAACTCTCTACCCCACCAATTAAAAAAATTTCAACATTGCAAAAGTTTGAAAATTCATTTATAAAATCATGTTAGCTTTGAAATTACCAAAATCAAATGAATAAGATAGATTCAAACTTTTAGCTTTGGTATATCAAGCTCTGACTTTAGAAATTTCATCACAACCTATTTTCACTCCTAGTTATCAATAAACTAACATATACACCATAAAAATTTAAAAATGATACTTAACAATGATACAAAATGTAATAAAATAAAATTAGTAATATATATATACATTAGTAAAATTTAATAAGTAAGAATTAACCACATAATTATATGATTATTTATTAAGTTGATACTTTTTCTAGAAATTAAGTAACAAAATTGAAATGCATATAATGATATTTTAACAGAGCTTGATAAGTATACAATCATAGTGTAAACATGTTTGAAACAAATATCCAATCATATTTAAGTATTTTATTAAATCTCATTTTATTAAATTGAAAATTTAAGTTTGCAATCAATTTGTTAATTACTATGTTATACTTTTATACATGTGCAACGTTACAAGTTCAAAAAATCATTTCAAAATCATACCTTGAATATTGTTCACAACAAGCCTTTAGGTTTTAAGTTTAGGAAATAAGTCAAGTTTTACATCTTACCAACCACCGGCACATTTACATCAATTTTTTTTGAAAGAAACATACAAAAACACAATAATAGAAAAAAGATAACATGATAAAAAAAATAATAAAATAACATAAATTAATTTCATATATATATATATATATATATTTGGAAAACCAAAAGAAATATTATTAATGAGGAGTAAGATCGGGAAAAACCCAACTTACTAGAGCAGTACATTACATAGTTAAAAAAAAAGCAAAAGAAACAAAATAAAAGCTACGACACAAACAACAACAGAACAACGAAACAAAAGATAGCAACGCTAATAAACAATATGTTACGCCTAATATGGACTAGTGAAAAAGTAGTCCAATTTTACACCCACTATTTTAACTGGTTATAACAGGTGACCACCTTTATGAATTTTTTATTATTTCAAAACTTATTATTTTAAACAGAAATGTCATTAGAACATAATCTCTCCCTTACCCTGTTACCCACATTGCCTTTTCTCCTCATACTGCTATCATCTTTTCGGATGACTCCTTTCATTGTTGTTGTCAGGGTGATTAAATCATGGTAAAGATGGCTTCAGCTTGTTTCACTGCAGGCTCTTTGGTTTGATTCTCCCTGGATCGGTCCATATCGGTGGCATCGACAATTTAGGAGGTGATGGTGCCGACTGGTGAAGAGGAGAGCAATCATCGGAACCAACAAAGGGTGTGCATATGCTAGCCACCGTGCATCTGGCTCTTTCGGCTGCAACCTCTACAAAGGCTTCGCTTCCACTCAACAGCACCGTCGCCGAAGCTCACGCGCGCAGATCGTCATGACTAACTCGCCTTCTCAATGTCAAAAAACAAGATCTGATTTTTCTTCCTTTCACAACACACTTTTGCATCCTCACCTTCAAGGATCTGGGTTTAGATTTTAGGAATTTGACTTTTGATTCACTCATTTTCTAGGGAAACCCCCATTCAAGTGTTATTGTCAATTTTGAATTTCACTGGTTTGTTACTTTGTCTGATGTGAAATAAATTTGGTTGAATTAGTATGGTATGTTGCTGCTTTAGTTTTTAGGATATCATGTTAGTTATTTTTGATAAATCTTAACCAGTGGGGCAAAGGGAGATGAAGGGGGAAAAAGAGGAAGGAGAGAGAGAGAGAGAGAGAGAGTTGGGAAATTGGATCAGGTGCGTGGTGGCGAGCATATGCAATTCTGCCACCGTCATGTCTCTATTGTGTCTCCGCCATGTCTCCGTCGTCACGATGTTGTTCTCTGGCGTCAATTTCCAGCACAATGTATTAGGCAGCAAAACACAATTTTAAATTAATTAACTTTAAAATGAACATTAAAAATTTAAAATACATATGAATAAATACTGGTTGAACCTAGTGTAGCAGGTCAACCCCATAGGTCTAAAATTGGATTACTTTATAACTGATGCATATTAGGCGTCGCCTAAACAATAATCCTAAGACAACAACTTAAAAAAGATATGCTAGAGCATCTGGTTCAAAACAAAACAAGCCAATGAAGTAGTGCAGAGTTGATATGACAGCAGCACTTGATAAACGATCTAGGGGAACATAACAAAAAACTGGAGCAGAATGCCAAAAACCATAGAAGCTAAGTGTTACAGACTTGGAACAACTACAGCAGCAGCCTCACACAAAGTCAGCCATGGAAACCACAATTAAACAGATCACCCACAGTAGGCATAGACGAGGGGATCAATGCTAAATTGTGGAAGAACCATTCAGATATCATTGGAGAACCATATAGTATAATCTCTGTTAACGTCTTCCGTTGCTAAGTGGTATAAAGCAAAATCAATACAGCTTGAAGAGCTTGCTGAAAAGAACCATAATAGAAATGTAAACCAACTTATTTGACCCAGTGAGGAATTGATATAACAACCAGAACTTCCTTAGCTCAACACAGCATTGATACCCTGCATAGAATTGGGATTTGAAGCATAGCAAACCCACAGAGGAGACTCCCGAGATACTCCTTCCTTCGCTAACTTATCTGCTAAGTCATTAGCTTCACGATAGATGTGCTGAACACTGATACAGTTTACTTGAGATAGAAGAAAATCTATTTGATTAAGTTCATTTGACAAAGCTCAAGGTCTGTTTGCTGTCGAATTCACCCAACCTACTGCCAAAGAGGAATCTCTTTCAATGGTAATATTGCTGAGAAGAAAATGTTGGCAGAAGAGGAGTGCCATCAAAATGGCCTTAACTTCAGCTTAAAGGCCCAGCCTGTGCCTGCATTTTTCAAGAGAACACCTAGAATTTCTTGGTTTAAATTAAGAATGAGGCCACCCATGCCACATGGACCCGAGTTACCAAGAGACGACTCATCCACATTGAATTTCACGATACCTAGTTCTGGAGGTTCCCAAGAAGCCAACCGAGGTCCAACTATCGACCTCCTTATTCTGATGTTGTAGAAGTTTGATAGGAATTGAGACATATCATAGGGACAAGCAAGCCAAGAACCCTTCACCCAACAAACAGCTCACAATAGATGCATACCCCAAACTTCCTGCATAGAGAACCTTTTATCTTTGAACAAGGCATCATTTCTTCCAAGCCACAGGGACCATACCATGGAAGCCGAGATGATTTTCCACAAAAGCTTGTTGGTACCAATAACAAGAGAATCTCATTTCGCTGCCATAGTGGAAATGGAACCGGGTATTACCCAATAAATCACCTCTCTTTGCATAATTATAGCCCACAACAGCCATACTTTATATATATATATGTGTGTGTGTGTGTGTGTGTATGTATACATTGACGTCAATTAAATAATGTTTTCATAAAATTTAATCGGGTATGAAATATTAAACTGAGTTACTCATCTAAGGTTGACATGAGTAATGAAAAATGAAATTACAATTTTATATTTCATGTCCTAAGCATTGAACCTCATGATTTAATGAGCATGAGTATAGTCCATAATGAACATGACACTTAACTTATCCATATAATGAATCTTAAGTGCGTCAAGTAAAGTCTCAACATCATGAATATCAAAATTTGCATCAAGTCCCTATAGATAATGAAGAGATGAATGTCATAGGGATTGTTGGAAATGTTATAGATTTAAGGGTTTACATCTCTATAATGCATAATATAATTATGGTTGCAAATAATTATATTTTGCCAAAATATTATTATGTCTAACAATTGCAAAAGTGCTAATTTATACATAACATCAATATCATAGTAGAAGCACGCTTGATCAGTTATTAAAGTAATTGATTTGATAACAGGAGAAAAGAGTTAAGAACTTAGGTGAAAAATCTTACTTTGAGGCCAAGCGAACCGCATTCTTTTGTTGATGTTGGCTTAGGTTCATTCAATAAGAAGAAAACAAAAGTTGAAAAATTGAGGCACTAGTTTTCATCGAGAAAGACATTTAGTCAAAGATGTAGTACTGAAGGTTTCAAAAAAAAAAGATGTTGTAAAGAAATTTAAATAATTTAGTTTTAGAAAGATGTGTCTAGTCACTAAAAACCTTAATTAAGAAATCAAAGTTTTGCTGAAGACATAGACTAGTTATAACACTCCTAATTTCTTCTTGTTGAATGAACCTCGGTCTTCATCTAGAAAAAATATGGTTCACTTGCCTGAGAGTAAAATTTCTCCATCTAGCTACATAACTCAATACTCATGTTGTCCACTCAATTACTTTTATAACTAGCCAATCAAGTTTATACTATGATGTTTAAGGTTATGTACATATTACCATTTTTTCAAGTTTCAAACATGAGATTCAGAAAAATTCAATTATATGAGACTAAAGTATAATATACCCATTAAGAAGAAATGAAGCCACTAGCCTATAACATTTCCAACATATCTCATGTTCTCCCTCTCTTCATTAACTATCGTGTCATGATACACATTTTGATATTCATGACGTTGAGACTCTACTTGATGCACTTTACATTGAAAATTACCAAAATCAAGTGAATAAGATATATCTAGTCTACAATCATAGTGTAAACAAATTTGAAACAAATATTCAATCATATGTAAGTATTTTATTAAATCTCACTTTATTACATTGAGAATATAAATTTGCAACCAATTTTTAATTATTACATTATACTTTTATGCATGTACAACGTTACAAGTTGAAAAAATAATTTCAAGATCATACCTTGAATATTATTCACAACAAGCCAATATGTAGCTTTGAGCTTTAAGTTTAGGAAATAGATCGTTTTACCTTTTATAAACTACCGGTACATTTACATTTCAATCCATTTTTAAAAAAACATATAAATACACAATAAAAAATTAACATGATAAAGAAAATTAATGTAATAAAATAAAATTATATCTTATATATCTATTTAGTTAACGTCAATTGAATGACATTATCTTAAAATTTAATCTGGTAGGAAATATGAAAGGGAGTTTCTCATCTAGTGTTGATGTGAGTAATGAAAAATGAAATAACAATTTCAAATTTCATATCCTCAACATTGAACCCCATGATTTAATTAGCATGAGTATAGTCTAAGATGAACATGAGACTTACCTTATCCATATAATGGATCTTAAGTGCATCAAGTAAAGTTTCAAGATCATGAACATTGGAATGTACATCAAGCCCCCCATAGGTAATGAAGATAAAAAGGTCATGGAGATTGTTGAAAATGTTATAGATTACTTCTATGTAATGCATTATATTAAATTTTGGTTGCACATAATTGTATTTTTTCAGAATGTCACGTGTAACAATTGCAAAAATGTTAATTCATACATAAGATTAAATATCATAGTAGAAGCACACTTGATCAGTTATTAAAGTAATTGATTTGATAATACAAGTAATGAGTTAAGAATTTAGATGGAAAAATCTTACTTTGAGGTCAAGCGAACCACATTCTTTCTTGATGATGGCTGAGGTTCATTCAATAAGTAGAAAACAAAAGTTGAAAAATTGAGGCACTAGTTATCACGGAGAAAGACATTTAGTCAAAGATGTAGTAAAGAAATTTGAATAATTTAGTTTTAGAAAGATGTGTCCAGTCAATAAAAACCTTAATTAAGAAATCAGAGTTTGGCTGAAGACATGGATAAGTTATAACGCTCTTAATTTCTTCTTGCTGAATGAACCTCAGTCGTCATCAAGAAAGAATATGGTTCACTTGGCTCAGAGTAAAATTTCTCCATCTAGCGATATAGCTCAATAATCGTATGGTCCAATCAATTACTTCTATAGTTAGCCAATCAAGTTTATAATATGATGTTTAATTTTATGTACGGATTACCGTTTTTGCAAGTTTCAAACATGATATTCATAAAAGAAAAAATTTCAATTATATGAGACTAGAACATAATATATGCATTATGGAGTCATGATCTCCCTCTCTTCATTAACTATGGTGTCATGATGCACATTTTGATATTCATGACGTAGAGACACTACTTGATGCACTTAAGATCCATGATAAGGATAAGATAAGGATCCTGTTAATAAAAGATTATACTCATGGTGTTCAACACTAACGACTTGGAGTATAAAATTGTTATTTAATTTTTTAATTATCATGTCAATAGTAAATGGGAAACTCACCTTTAAATGTTCTATCAGAACAACATTTTTATAAAAGATCATTTAATTGATGTTAATGTATGTAGATATATGATATATTAATTATTATATTCCATATTTTTTCTTTATCATGTTCTTTTTTAATTTACATCTCGAGTATTTGATATGTTTTATAACTTTTTTTTTGAAATTATAACATTAGAAATATACAAAAGTAGAATGTATTAATTAAAAAATTGATTGCGAATTTTTATTTTCAATGAACCAGGATGATATCTAATAAAATACTAAAATAATGATTGAATATTTTTTTGCAAGTTTTTTACACTATAACTGTATAGTTATAAAACTATGTAAAAATAGCATTATGTGCATTTAATTTTTCTAACTTAATTTCTAGAAAAATATTTAACTTAATAAATAATTATGTGATGAATGCTTGATAGGTAAATTTCACTAATGCTTATAGATATATCTAGATAGATATAATTTTATTTTATTGCATTTTTATCTTTTTCAAGTAACTTTTTTTTTGTTATGGTGTGTATGTTAGATTATATAGCATTCTTTTGTTCTAAAAAAAGTGTTAAATTATTTATTACTAAGTATGAAAATAGACTTAATTGAAATTTCCAAATCTAAAGCTTGACATAGTACCAAATATAGAGTCTGAAACTAACTTATTAACTTCATGTAGATCTTATTTCCTATCCTTCTTATTTAGAATAAATTCTTATTTTGTTCTCTAAAAAAAAACTTGATGTAGATCATTTCCAATGAATGGTCTGGTTTTATAAATTAGTTTTCAAACCATTGCAATGTTGCACAAGAAAATAATTGATGGAGGTAGAAAGATTTGATTAAATATTAGGTATTTATGCTACATTTATAATTTTTTATCTAACCAATTCTCACACCTTTAATAATACTTCAATTTTTTTTTAAGGAAAGCTGAATGTATACACTACATGAGAACATTATTTCAAAGCCCATTTCATAAAATATATTTAAATGTGTCATGAGTTTTTTTAATATTTCAAACATTTATATGATATATGAATTTTTAAGAATGTTAATTAATTTATAATTTCATATTATTATAATGAGTGACAATGTAATAATAATAATAATAATAATAATAATAATAATAATATAAATTATCATGGTAAAATACTTATACATGTCACTTATTTAGGCTTTTTAAAAGACCTAAAACATTATCTTTTTAAACTAAAACTAAATAATCTTTTAAAATGTGTGGCATCATTTATTATGTAGGTTAAGTTATTGTCCAATATGTGTGCACAAACAACCCCAACTTATAAGTAATGGGTATTTTTCTATGTTGTATTAAATTAAAAATTGATATTTCAGGTCAAATATCTGTTAATTTATTGGGTTAAACCTGAAAACCGCCCCTGAACTTTAAGCAAGATTTGATTTCCGTCCCTCGCCGGAAAATCTTCCTAGCGCCACCCTCAAGCTATCTTTTTTGTTTGGAAACCGTCCTTGCCTCCGGCCGCCGTGCCCAGTTGGCAGTTTTGGGCCTATGTGGACATGCCACATCATCTCATTAAATGACGTGTTAATTTTTTTAAATAAAATAAAAAATAAATATTTTTATTTGTAATTAAGCCCCCAAAGTTTAAACTAACTTAACTTCTAACCCTAAAACTAACAATCAACACTAATTAAAAAACTAAAATTCAAGAATCATCTTCATCTTCTTCTTTTATGATCTTCATCATCTTCTTCATGGTGTTAAAAAAACCCAGAAAGCTTTGATTTTGTTGGATTTGACTGTAAAATAACCAAATAAATAAATAACACACACATCTGCAATAAAAAAAGAACATAACCCCAAAAAAAATCCTCAGATCTACTCTTTAACTTCCTCTAATGCTCTGCTTTTCTCCTTCCAAGCTTCTTCTTTCATCTTCCTCAGCAAGCTTTGGTTTTCCACGACCCTGCAAGCGCTATTGGACAACCCCAAAGTTTCCAACTATGAATACAACTAAAGTTCCCAACAAAACCCAAACCCAAAATCGTGAATTCCCTAGCCCTCCTCAGTCCTCACCATCTTCAACCTCATTTCTCACACCCAAAGCTCGATCGAAGACAGAGGGGAGAGAGAGACAATGGTTGTGGCCGCTGGCAGGGGACTCGATTGGGCTGAGCGTTTGGTTCTCGTTTGGTTTTATGGCGATCTGATGAAGAATTTCCCAAAGAAGGCGATGATGAAGACTTTCAAAGCATCGTCGTTTAACGGAGTGACAGGGCTGAGAGTGAGGGAAGGGAAATCGAGCAAGCTCGGCGAGAGAATCTCCGGCATCGTCGTCGCCTTGCGTGGGGAGAACGCGGTGGAAGAGAAATTGGCCATCGCCCTCATGGCCGCCCGGATCCTCACCAAGGACGAGTACAGGGAAGACCCTTCTAGGAAGCTCACGTTCACCGAGGTTCGAAAATCGCTGGTGGGTGATGTTACGCTTCTCTGCAAGGTTTTCCTCTTCTTGGAGAGCTGCAGTCTGATCAACTACGGCGCGACCGTTGGGGGAAGCGGTGGGGGTGCGGAGAAGGAGGAGGAGGAGAGGTGTAAGGGATTCGTGTTGAGGAAGGTGCGCCTAATGGGATTCGTGTTGTGGCCACGCCGAACTCGTTGAATGTGAGCTTTGACGAGTGCTAAGGAGTTGCTGGCGTCGTACACAGATGTTTATGGCGATTTGATGAGTGCTAAGGAGTTGAGTTGTGGGATTTGCGGTGACAAGTGTGGTTTAGATCTGACAAGTGTGGTTTAGATATGATTTTGTTCTTTGACAAGTGCAGTGACAAGTGTGGTTTTAGATCTAATTTTGTGCTTTGATTGTTAGATCTGAAATTGATTTTTTATTTTTTGGATTTTGGATGGAAAAGATGAAGATGAACATAATGAACATTCATATATTTTTTAGTTTTAAATTTTTTAAATTTATATTCTGGGTTTTTTGTTCTTAATGGTGAAGATGATGATGAAGATCATTGAATATGAATATCAATAAAGATGAAATGGGTGGTTTTGATATGATTTTATTAGGAGATGAAGTAGGTTAATGTTAGTTTTAGGGTTAGAGTTTTAATTAGTTAAAATTTTGGGGCTAAATTAGAAATAAAAAATTTATTCTTCATTTATTTTTAAAAAAATAACACGTCATTTAATGAAATGATGTGGCATGTCCACATAGACCAAACCGGACACTTGGCAACGGCGGCCGGAGGTTTTTAACGGCAAGGACGGTTTCCAAACAAAAAAGAGAGTCTGAGGGTGGCGCTAGGAAGATTTTCCGGCGAGGGACGGAAATCAAATCTCGCTTAAAGTTCAGGGACGGTTTTCAGGTTTAACCCTAATTTATTTTACTAAAAACAACAACTATATATTTGGTTTAAAATATTTAAAAAAATTAACAAGATGATATTTTTCTTAACATGATATTTAACATTTAAATTAATCATCTAAATGTTAATTTTTTAAAACCACATGTATCCTCCACTAAGGCATCATGTTCAAGTCAGATAACACCCCCTATATGCGGCAAAACTCACTCTTCAAGTATTTAACATAGTTGTATTCACATAGGCTCGAACCAGATTTATCTGCTTAAGACATAATAACCATGTGCTACTTTCAAAAAAAAAAACCATGTGCTAGTTTACCTATGCACTTGGTGGTAAATGTTAAATATTCAAATCACTTTAACGGTGGTATGGGCGGGACCTGCCCAGAGTTAGAGTTTGGCGAAGCTTTCCAAGGGTGACCATCTGCATCTTTAGCTAGTGGGTTAGGCGAGTCCTTCACAAGCCCTGAGACCCGCCACACATGGTTAGGTGAGCAAGTCAAACGCCTGGTGAGCTATCCCGAAAGCTGGATTAGAGCCTAGCATACTCTTTTATATTGGGAATTGGGCCTTGGTTGTAAGGCCCAATTCCCTTGAGCCTTCTAGAAGGAGATCCACCCACTATAAAAGGGGTCATCCATTGTACTAAGGATTTTTTTTACTCACTTAATAAAATAATATTTTTCATACATGATATTTTCTTGTTTAGTGCTTTACTAGGGTTTACCATGAGATTCCTTCTTGCCTCAAATACCCTAGTACGGAACATTTGCGTCGTTTGTGGTGTATTATGAAGAAAGTTCTTATAAATTAATTAAACAATGCTATAATCTATTCAATAAAAAAAATTCATTCAAATGTCATTAAATAACCATAATAATAATAATAATTAAAATTACTAATAATAATTAATATTAAATACAATTATTATCTTAACTTCATTTAATATTTAGAATTAGGTTCAAATACGTTTTTCGTCCCTGAACTTTAAGCAAGTTTCGGTTTTTGTCCCTCGCCGACGTAACTTCTAGAAAAAGCCCTTGAACTTAGAGAAATAGCTGGAATTGGTCCCATGCCAGAGGGCGAACACTGACCACCGTGCTTATTTGTCACAGTTGACTATGTGTCATGTCCACGTTTTAAATGAATGCGACATGGAATATTTAATTAAATATTAAAATTTCGTTTATTTTACATGTAAATAATAAATAACCGAACTATAATTTTTAACTAAAATAATTAAAAAAATATTCATCATTTTAAAATTAACGCTCATCATCTTCATCTTGGGTACCATCTTCACCATCTTCAAATGTCAGCCACACTTCACCATCTGGAATTTGCTTCAGAACCCAACCTCTAGGTCAGAAGATCCAACCTCTCTCATTACCATTCCATACGACCCATTATCTTCTGAACCCATCATCCATGACCAACCCGAGCCCAACCAAACAGAACCACAACCCAGAACGTCTGATCACTCTGTTCCCAGAGCATCAGCACGTCCTGCTGCCAGAACCACGGATACAGACTCTTCAACAGCCTTCACACCTGTATCCTTCCCAATCAATGTTATTGACTCTCCTCCCTCCAATACCTCTGAATCAATTAGAAAATTCATGGAGGTTAGAAAAGAGAAGGTATCTGCCTTGGAAGAGTATTACCTTACCTGTCCAAGCCCTAGGAGATATCCTGGCCCTAGACCTGAACGTCTAGTTGACCCAGATGAACCTATCTTGGCCAATCCTATCCAAGAGGCAGACCCCTTAGTTCAACAAGCTCACCCTGTCCCTGACCAACAAGAGCCCATTCAACCAGACCCTGAACCCGAACAATCAGTGTCTAACCAATCCTCGGTTAGATCACCTCACCCTCTGGTTGAAACTTCAGACCCTCACCTTGGAACCTCTGAACCCAATGTTCCCATGATTAACATTGGTTCTCCACAAGGTGCCTCTGAAGCTCATAGCAGCAATCACCCAGCCTCTCCTGAAACCAACCTCTCCATCATTCCCTATACTCACCTTCAACCCACATCTCTCTCTGAGTGCATCAATATTTTCTATCATGAAGCCTCCTTGAGGCTCCGCAATGTGCACGGTCAGACTGACCTCAGTGAGAATGCTGAAAGTGTGGCTGATGAGTGGAACAATCTGAGCACTTGGCTAGTGGCTCAGTTTCCGATTATGATGCAGCTCCTGCATGCAGAGGGCAGTCAGAGCATTGAGGCTGCAAAGCAAAGGCTTGCTAGAAGGGTGGCTCTTCATGAACTAGAACAGAGAAATAAGCTTCTTGAAGCTATTGAAGAAGCCAAGAGAAAGAAAGAACAAGCAGAAGAAGCTGCACGTCAAGCAGCAGCTCAGGCTGAACAAGCCAGACTTGAGGCAGATCGTCTTGAAGCTGAGGCTGAGGCAGAGCGACTTGCACCAGTTGTGTTTACTCCTGCTGCTTCTGCTTCCATTCCAGATCCTCAAGCTGCTCAGAATGTTCCTTCCAGCTCTACTCAGACAAGCTCATCCAGACTCGACATCATGGAACAACGTCTTGACACTCATGAATCCATGCTGATTGAGATGAAGCAAATGATGATGGAACTTCTGCGACGCACTGACAAACCTTAGTTTTTAGGATCTCTTCTTTTTCTTTCTTTTTATCTAACGTTGTTTTATTTAAACTCTGTTTCTTTTTTATTTATTTATTCTCTTTTGTTCGTTTGTGATTATATATGCATAACTATATACTTCTGTCACATATGTTTGCCAAACCTGTTTTATTCATAATTGTTCTATGTTTACATCATATTTCTTTACATCATATAAATCTAGAATGGAGGATCCCTCCTCATTCTTCTGCACTCCTGGCGCTGCTCTGACCTATTCTTCTCCAGACGCTCCAGTACATGCTGGATGTTGTTGAGTCTGACCTTTAGCTCATCTTTCTCCAGAATCTCTTCTGAAGTCCTGAGCTTCTCTTCCAAGATTTCTTTTTCTTCCAGCAGCTTGAGTTCAAGACGGCTGAGTTCTTGCACCTCCTCCACGAAGGCAAGAAATTCCTTCAGGTCTCTCTCCAACTCTGGACGCAGGTCCTCTTCCAGCAGTGTCCGTGTCAGCTCCGCGATGGTAGTTTCACCCTCTGGATGCCTGATGTTCAGGAACAAGTCCTCTTCAAAGGCCTTCTTCCTCAGCTCTTCTAGTGCTACGTTGTATGATGCCATTTTTTTTTACTGAAAATTATTCGAGGTGTGAAGCTTACCTTTCTCTCCAACGCTTTTTATAGGCTTCACTTTCTCTCTGAAAGTTAATGCTCTTACAGTTTCTCGAGGTTGAGTTCTTGGTAACTGACCCTTCTATTTACTCACTTGACCGGTGGTAAACGTTCATCCCTTGCATTAACTCTTCTATTTATTTTCGCCTAACTCTGATTCTTACATCGTTTTCATTTTCTTTTAAACTTAGACCTTCTCTAAGGGGGAGTACCTTGTACTTCAAGCTAAGTTTTTCACACCCCAAGCTTTTTGCTTATGACAAAAAGGGGGAGTAAACCCAGTTTTTGATGTGTAAGATGTGTTAGTGTGACTTATTTTTCTTTTGGAGATTTTAAGAGTTCCACCTTCATGACCATAGATGTGTCACTGGGCAAATACAAGGAATACATTTCACTTCTTCTGAAGTGACTCTAAGTTGACTCTGATACCCAAGACTCTGATACCTTGTCCATGACTCTGATTACTTATGCGCTCTGATTATTCGTTTTTCATCTATGTCATAAGCTTTTCACTCTGAACTCTTATATTTTTTAGCTCAGAATCTAGACTTTACTAACGTTTTCATCAAGTATTAGATTCAGGGGGAGCTAAGCTCAGAATCAAGCAGTGACTTGAATTCAGAATGAGCAAGATAAACTATTCACATCAGGATAAGTCTTATTCTATATCTCTAAACTCTGAGTGAATTCAGTTTAATGTTTAAGAATTGTTCATCAAAAATCTTAGTTTTGTCATCATCAAAAAGGGGGAGATTGTAAGATCAAGTTTTGATCTAGTAGTACAACTCTATGTTTTGATGATTACAAGTTAACCTTTTGATATGAACAATTGTGGTACTCTAACGTGTTTTTCTGAGTGTGCTATTTACAGGCTCTGACCTCAACTCAATCTCACACAAATCAGAAGCACTGTGTATAAAGGGTAACCCAAGCAACGCTTTCGCATTCACCATGTTCAGTATGAACAGTGGAAAAGCTTCAGAAGTTCTGAAGCTATACAAACTCTGATGTGGACTCAGTCGCTAGAAGCTCTGAAGATCCAGAAGTTCTGATAACCAAGAAACACTGAAGGTTCAGATGTTCTGATGGTGTAGAAGACTCTGAAGATCCAGAAGCTGAATAGTGGAAACTCTGAAGTCCAGAAGCAAGAAACTCTGAAGGCCATGTTCTTCCCTCTGAGTTCAGAATCAGAAGATACAATGGTCAGAGGATCTGTGCTTTCGCTCTGACTCTGATCAACCGGCTTCACAAGTTCCAATATGAAGTATTCCCCTGATCAGAAGTCTCCTAGGTTAAAAGGTCAAGTCGCTATCCAAGTACAAAAGCAAGTGTACCTTCCTGACGACCTACCTAACGTTCTCAGCCACAGCAGAAGCTGGATTTTCCAGAACTGCCCTCCAACGGTAGCATTTCCCATGCAACGCTCAACCCTAATCCTTGGAGTATATATAGAGGCTGAAGATTGAAAGAAGCTGCTAGAAGAAAAGAAACACATATACGCGCAAGACATATTCAAAATATTCTAAGCTTTCTTTCATCTGAAATTCATTGTGTTTACTATTAGCTTTTTAGAAGCAAATCTCTTGTAAACAATTCTTTGATAAACAGTTTGTTTAGTTCCTTTAGGAGATCAAGGTTGATCGGATCCTAGAGAAGACTAAGAGAGTGAATCTTAGTGTGAGCTAAGTCAGTGTAATTGTTAGTCACTTGTAGGTTTCAAGTGCAGTTGTAACTCTTACCTGATTAGTGGATTGCCTTCATTCTAAGAAGGAAGAAATCACCTTAACGGGTGGACTGGAGTAGCTTGAGTGATTTATCAAGTGAACCAGGATAAAATCCTTGTGTGCTTTTCTATCTCTTATCTTTAGCACTTAAGTTCTCGAAAGATTTGTCAAAATCTTTAAGGTGGTAGTTTTGTTTTGAAAACGTTATTCAAACCCCCCCTTTCTACCGTTTTTCATACCTTCAATTGGTATCAGAGCGCAAGTTCTGATTACCACACCTAACAGTGTTCAGTGATCCGGGCCGGTGTGAAAAACAATGGCTGCCACCACCAGTGAAACTCAAAGAGATGGTTACAACGCAAAGCCTCCTATGTTCGATGGTCAAAGGTTCGAATACTGGAAAGATAGACTGGAAAGTTTCTTTCTGGGTTTCGATGCAGATCTCTGGGATATTATTGTGGATGGCTATGAGCGTCCAGTTGATGCAGATGGCAAGAAAATCCCAAGGTCAGAGATGACTGCAGATCAAAAGAAGCTGTACTCACAACATCACAAAGCAAGAGCAATTCTTCTAAGTGCTATTTCCTATGAGGAGTACCAGAAGATTACAGATCGTGAGTTTGCTAAAGGCATTTTTGAATCTCTGAAGATGTCTCATGAAGGAAACAAGAAAGTCAAAGAATCAAAGGCATTGTCTTTGATCCAAAAGTATGAATCCTTCATCATGGAGCCAAATGAGTCCATTGAAGAAATGTTCTCCAGATTTCAATTGCTTGTAGCTGGCATACGACCTCTCAACAAGAGCTACACGACAAAAGATCATGTCATAAGGGTCATCAGGTGTCTTCCTGAAAGTTAGATGCCTTTGGTGACTTCAATAGAGCTCACGAGAGACGTTGAGAATATGAGTTTAGAAGAACTCATCAGCATTTTGAAATGCCATGAGCTGAAACGCTCAGAGATGCAAGATCTGAGGAAAAAGTCCATAGCCTTGAAATCCAAATCTGAAAAGGCTAAGGTTGAGAAGTCAAAGGCTCTTCAAGCTGAAGAAGAAGAATCTGAAGAAGCATCAGAAGATTCTGATGAAGATGAGCTGACTCTGATCTCCAAGAGACTCAACCGCATCTGGAAGCACAGGTAGAGCAAGTTCAAAGGCTCTGGAAAGGCAAAAGGAAAGTATGAGTCCTCAGGCCAGAAGAAGTCTTCAATCAAGGAAGTCACATGTTTTGAGTGCAAAGAATCTGGGCACTACAAAAGTGATTGTCCAAAGTTGAAGAAAGACGAGAAGCCAAAGAAGCACTTCAAGACGAAGAAGAGTCTGATGGTGACATTTGATGAATCAGATTCAGAGGATGTTGACTCTGATGGTGAAGTCCAAGGACTCATGGCAATTGTCAAAGACAAGGAAGCAGAGTCAAAGGAAGCTGTTGACTCTGACTCAGAATCAGAAGGAGATCCTAACTCAGACGATGAAAATGAGGTATTTGCTTCTTTCTCTACCTCTGAACTGAAACATGCTTTGTCTGATATCATGGATAAGTATAACTCTTTATTGTCTAAGCATAAAAAGTTGAAAAATAACTTATCTGCTGTCTCCAAGACTCCTTCTGAACATGAGAAAATTATTTCTGATTTGAAAAATGAAATTCATGCATTGGTAAATTCTAACTCTGTGCTTAAGAACCAGATTGCTAAGTTAGAAGAAATTGTTGCCTGTGATGCCTCTGATTGTAGAAATGAATCTAAGTATGAAAAGTCTTTTCAAAGATTCCTAGCTAAAAGCGTGGATAGAAGCTTAATGGCTTCAATGATCTATGGCGTAAGCAGAAATGGAATGCATGGCATTGGCTATTCTAAACCAATTAGAAATGAGCCTTCTGTGTCTAAAGCTAAATCTTTATATGAATGCTTTGTTCCCTCTGGTACCATATTGCCTGATCCTGTACCTGCTAAAGTTGCTAAAAACCCTCTTAAAAAGGGATCTTTCTATATGACTAAATATCATGCAAACATTCCTTTAAAATATTATGTTGAGACACCCAAGGTGATCAGAACCTCTGGGGTAACTAACAAAAGAGGACCCAGAAAGTGGGTACCTAAGGACAAGATTATCTATGTTGCAGATATCCTTGATAGCTCAACTGAAACACCAATCATGGTATCTGGACAGTGGATGCTCGCGTCACATGACGGGAGAAAAGCGTATGTTCCGAGAGCTGAAACTTAAGCCTGGAGGCGAAGTTGGCTTCGGAGGAAATGAAAAGGGTAAAATTGTTGGTACTGGTACTATTTGTGTAGATAGTAGTCCATGCATTGATAATGTTTTATTGGTAGACGGCTTAACACATAACTTATTGTCTATAAGTCAATTAGCTGACAAGGGTTATGATGTTATATTCAATCAAAAGTCCTGCCGGGCTGTAAGTCAGATCGATGGCTCTGTTCTGTTTAACAGCAAGAGGAAGAACAACATTTATAAGATCAGATTATCTGAGTTGGAGGCTCAGAATGTGAAGTGCCTTCTGTCTGTTAATGAAGAGCAGTGGGTATGGCATAGACGGTTAGGGCATGCCAGTATGAGAAAGATTTCTCAGCTGAGCAAGCTAAACCTTGTCAAGGGCTTACCCAATCTGAAGTTCGCTTCAGACGCTCTTTGTGAAGCATGTCAGAAAGGCAAATTCACAAAAGTCCCTTTCAAGGCAAAGAATGTTGTCTCAACCTCAAGGCCGTTAGAACTTCTGCATATCGACCTGTTTGGACCAGTGAAA